>NC_081392.1:20650190-20870190 GCF_030684315.1 Stegostoma tigrinum | reverse complement strand
GCAGGGACCCCTTTATACAAAAGGAGAAGAGAAAATTTTTTTCAGGAGCAACATCTGCTCCTAGGATGAGGCATTCCACTCCCGTACATCTCAGATGTCCTCGTTCTTCAAGGACCGCAACATCCTCCCCTGCAGTGGTCGAGAATGCCCTCGACCGTGTCTCCTGCACACCCCGCTCCACCAATAATCGCCCAAATAGAATCCCCCAGGCCTCACATACCACCCCACCAACCTCCGGATACAATGCATCATCCTCCGAAACTTCCGCCATCTACAATTCGACCCCACCACCCAAGACATTTTTCCATCCCCACCCTTGTTTGCCTTCCAGAGAGACCACTCTCTCCATGACTCCCTTGTCCGCTCCACACTCCCCTCCAACACCACCACACCCGGCACCTTCCCCTGCAACTGCAGGAAGTGTTACACTTGCCCCCACACCTCCTCCCTCACCCCCATCCCAGGTCCCAAGATGACTTTCCACATTAAGCAGATGTTCACCTGCACATCTGCCAATGTGGTATACTGTATCCATTGTACCCGGTGTGGCTTTCTCTACATTGGGGACACCAAGCGGAGGCTTGGAGATCACTTTGCAGAACACCTCCGCTCAGTTCGCAATAAACAACTGCACCTCCCAGTCACGAACCATTTTAACTTCCCCTCCCATTCCTTAGATGACATGTCCATCTTGGGCCTCCTGCAGTGCCACAATGATGCCACCCGAAGGTTGCAGGAACAGCAACTCATATTCCGCTTGGGAACCCTGCAGCCCAATGGTATCAATGTGGATTTCACAAGCTTCTAAATCTCCCCTTCCCCCACCGCATCCCAAAACCAGCCCAGCTCATCCCCATCTCCCTAACCTGTTCTTCCTCTCACCCATCCCTTCCTCCCACCTCCAGCCACACCCTCATTTCCTACCTACTAACCTCATCTCACCTCCTTGACCTGTCGGCCTTCCCTGGACTGACCTATCCCCTCCCTACCTCTCCACCCATACTCTCCTCTCCACCTATCTTCTTTTCTCTCCATCTTTCGGTCCGCCTCCCCCTCTCTCCCTATTTATTCCAGAACCCTCACCCCATCCCCCTCTCTGATGAAGGTCTAGGCCCAAAACACCAGCTTTTGTGCTCCCGAGATGCTGCTGGGCCTGCTGTGTTCATCCAGCTCCACAGTTGCAATCAGTCCCCTTCAGTTCTGAAGAAGACTCATACTGGACCTGAAACGTTGACTCCACTTCCTCTCCACAAATGCCGCCAGACGTGCCAAATTTTTCCAATGCTCTGTTTTTGTTTCTGGTAGTAACAAGGATGGACAATGGCTATTTGTCCTCAACCAGCATCTGGTTCGTCATCATTCATGTTTTCTCTGTTTATGAGGCCATGTCTGACACTTAACAGCAAAACAAATGTTCACAAACTGAATTTATTCTAACCCACTGTCCCTGCCGCTATTAATCATTTGCTTTGATATTCATTCGTATGTTATTTTCCCCATATTAATTCATTTTACCTTGTGTAGCATGTGTTCTTTAAATGACTTCTGTTTTATGTACCTGTTAATAGTTTTATTTTATTTCAGCTTCTGGAGACTGAAACATGCTTGAATCTTGGATACAGATAGTTAGGCTCACTCATTACAAATGATCTTACAGAACAGCAGACCACTGACTTTAACTTGGCGTTTACAATTTCAAGACTGGTATTGTTATAAAGAAAGAGAAAGATAGTGAGGAATTTAAGGAGGAGCTGGAATAATAGAGAGTTCATGCATAATGTCTGTGTTCCTAGTCTGTGACCTGCTTTTGCAGCCACTGTATTTATACGGTGAGTCCATTTGACCTTCCAAGCAATGGTAACCACCTCTCAGATATTGTTATTAGAGGTTCAGTAATGATAATTCGGTTCCCTGTTGTTGGGCATGGTTATTACCTGGTGTTGTGTGGTTCAAATGTTTCTTGCCACTTGTCAGCCCAAATATTAGCAAATTAGACATTGTTACTGTGACTACAAGGAGAGTTAAGTGACAGGCCTGTCACCTCAGATTCTTAGCTGTTCTGCCTTTCCCACATGCAAGTTCTTTAAGACATAATTTGATTGCTCTAAGGTCGACCCAGTCTCCAAACTTAACCCTTTTAGAGCTGCTTATACAATAACTCTTTCTGATCTGTGCAACATCATAATTTCTGTGAAATGGGAATCTGTGGAACAAAGTATGAAAAACGTCCAGGCTAGTAGCTACATTCACATCGCCGAGTAAAACGTTAGATCAAAATGTCTCAGAAACCAATAAAACCAAGTCCTGAGAAGGGAAAAATCAGAAGGAAATTCTCTAGAAATATTCTGGGAAATTCTCCCTGACATTCAGGTAAACCCCATGAACCAACGCTCCCCATTGTCCAAAGGCTCACAGAATCAGACATGAAAAGACTTTGGAACTGCAGGATGAGGCCATTCAGCCCTCTACAAATCTTTCCCAAAATGTCCAGGATTTCAGCGATTTTGTTCCATATTTCCCAGTCTTCTCTACTAGTGCCTACTTGCCTCTGTTTCCCCAAGATCACACCTTCTCCCCTCTCACATTGTGAGCTGCAAGACATATCCACTGGGTTATCCCCAACTTGACCTGATACCCCAGGGTAGAGGGTGAGAGATGTTCAACATTCCTGGAGCTGAATTTGGCCTCAGGGAATAGCCCGACCTGGGTCACAGCTGGAAGCTCAGATGCTGCCAGGACAAAATTGGACTCCCTCACTCACAAGATGAGAGGAGAGGTCAATTCGAGAACAATCCCAGATGGGTGTTCGTCCTGAGCTTTTTTTTTGTTCATTCACAGGATGAGGGCATCTCTGCCTAGACCAACAATTATTGCCCAGAGGACAGTTAAAAGTCAGCCACATTGCTGTGGGCCTGGAGTCACATGTAGGCCAGACCAGGTAAGGATGGCAGTTTCCTTCCCTAAAGGACATTAGTGACTCAGATGGGCTTTTCTAACAATTCACATTGGATTCATAGTCATCAGTAGACTTTTAAATACAAATTTTGTTTTAAATTGAATTCAAATTCAACCAACTCCTGTGGTGGGATTCGAACCCAAATCTCCAGGACGTCAGAGATAACGGGAACTGCAGATGCTGGAGAATCCAAGATAACAAAGTGTGGAGCTGGATGAACACAGCAGGCCAAGCAGCATCTTGGGAGCACAAAAGCTGACGTTTCAGGCCTAGACCCTTCATCAGAAAAGGGGGATGGGGAGAGGATTCTGAAATAAATAGGGAGAGAGGGGGAGGCGGACTGAAGATGGATAGAGGAGAAGATAGGTGGAGAGGAGAGTATGGGTGGGGAGGTAAGGAAGAGATAGGCCAGTCTGGGAAGGCTGAACATGTCAAGAGGGCGGGATGAGGTTAAGTAGGTAGGAAATGGGGGTGCAGCTTGAGGTGGGGGGAGGGAATAGGTGGGAGGAAGAACAGGTTAGGAAGGTGGGGATGAGCTGGGCTGGTTTTGGGATGCAGTGGGGGGAGGGGAGATTTTGAAGCTTGTGAAATCCACATTGATACCATTGGGCTGCAGGGTTCCCAAGCGGAATATGAGTTGCTGTTCCTGAAACCTACAGGTGGCATCATTGTGGCACTGCAGGAGGCCCAGGATGGACATGTTGTCTAAGGAATGGGAGGGGGAGTTGAAATGGTTTGTAACTGGGAGGTGCAGTTGTTTACTGCGAACCGAGCATAGGTGTTCTGCAAAGCGATCTCCAAGCCTCCGCTTGGTTTCCGCAAAGTAGAGAAAGCCACACCGTGTACAGCAGATGCAGTATACCACATTGGCGGATGTGCAGGTGAACATCTGTTTGATGTGGAAAATCATCTTGGGACCTGGGATGGGGGTGAGGGAGGAGGTGTGGGGGCAAGTGTAACACTTCCTGCGGTTGCAGGGGAAGGTGCCGGGTGTGGTGGGGTTGGAGGGGAGTGTGGAGCGGACAAGGGAGTCACGGAGAGAGTGGTCTCTCCGGAAGGCAGACAAGGGTGGGGATGGAAATATAGCTTGGGTGGTGGGGTCGGATTGTAGATGGCGGAAGTGTCGGAGGATGATGCGTTGTATCTGGAGGTTGGTAGGGTGGTATGTGAGGACTAGGGGGGTTCTCTTTTGGCGGTTATTGCGACGGAGGGGTGTGAGGGATGAGGTGCAGGAAATGCGTGAGACATGGTTGGGGGCATGCGGGATGGGATGTGCGGGCGTGAAATGGTGAAATGTCTAATCCTGGGAGCAGATGCGGTGGAGGCGAAGGAATTGGGAATAGGGGATGGAATTTTTGCAGGAAGTTGGGTGGGAGGAGGTGTATTCAGCCCCACACTTTGTTATCCCCAGGACATTATCTGGGTCTCTGGATTAATAGTCCAGTGATAATACCACTAGGTCATTGCCTCCCCTTTGTCCCCAGAACTCAATGAGATCTTTATTGATCTGTCCCAGAATACCATCAGCCACCTGTAGCCATAAAAATCTTCACTGATCTTGGTATGAAAGTCTCCAATTGACCTCTGGCAACCAAAAACCTGTGGGGGAGAGTTTCAAATTTCGAATGGAATAATAGTTTCAATGAAGTATTGAAAATATGAATTCAATTTTTTTTAAAAATCATTCACAGGATGAGGATGACACTGGCCAAGCAACATTAATTGCCCATCCCTAATTGCCCAGAGGGCAGTTCAAATTCAACCACATTTCTGTGGGCCTGGAGTCACATGTAGGCCAGACCAGACAAGGATGGCAGTTTCCTCCCCTAAAGGGCATTTGTGATCCAGTTTTTCCCAATAATCAACAATGGATTTATTGTCATCATTAGATTCTTAATTCCACACATTTTTATTGAATTCAAATTCCACCATCTGCCGCGGTAGCATTCGAACCCATGTCCCCAGGACATTATCTGGGTTTCTGGATTAACAGCCTAGTGATAATACCACTAGGCCATCAACTCCATCAATTCATAACAATAACTCACAATCCTGAAAATCATAAAAGATGGATGAAATTTATAAACTAAATTCATGTTATTAATAAATAATTATTGCAAGGATCACATAAATAATTCCATTTGAAGATGATTAAAGTCATGAGTCATTTTCAGGCCATCTACAGATTTTAAAAAAGCATTTTAAAACACAAATCGACCTTGGAATCTCTCAATGCTCCTTGCAATTTGACAAAAGTTTCAAATGATGAAGAAATTGGAGATGAATCTTTATCTGTTTTAAGATCAGACAGTGTTTCTTTTCTCTACTCTTACTGTTCAGGCAGCAAATTAACTCCAGTGGCAGCCTGCTGTTTGTCTCTCAAACAGCTTACTTCAGCACAATATGCCAGTCGTCACACCAGAGGAATGCAGCATTGCTGGGTGTGCTGCCCCTGAGGTAGGATGTGGAACTCAGGCCTCATATACTGTCTAATGTGGAAACAAAATATCTCATACCATTATTTCGAAGGAGGGTGGGGCTTTTTCATTGTATTCATCCTCGGTCAAAATAACCAAAACAACACCTGGTAATGATTGTATTGCTGCTTGTGGGAGGTTACTGGCTGCTGCTCAGGATTAGATAGGGCTAATTTTTTTTTAAACATTAATACACTTTGAAAATCCTTCTTTGTCTGTGAAGTGTACCAAGATATTCTAACATCAGGAAAGACTCTCTAAGAATGAAAGAATCATAGAATTTCACTGAGATCACCAAGCCCACTCTTTATTTATATGTATACAGTAAACTTAGCTGTGGTCAGCCAGCTTGGAGTCGATACATAGACTGAGGAGATCCTGAATCCACTGTTAACATCTGTCAGCCAGGGTTCCCGGATTGGCTTAGGTTCAGAACCTCAATCCGCATCTCAGTCAATAAGATCCACCTGGTTCCAATCACTACATAGACAGTGCAAAGAAATGCCATTCAGCCCATTGCACCTGTACAATCACTTTGAAAGAATTATTTGATTTATCTCACTGTCTCCAATTCATACCCCTGCCCTGCACATTAAAACTTTCCAAATATTGATTCAACACCATCTAGATCGTAATTATTGAATCTGTTACTATCACTTTCAGACAACTCATTTGATATTACAGCACTTCACTGCATGTTAAAGATATCTCTCATTGTGCTCTTTTTAAGCAATCACCCTAAATCTGCGTCCTCTTGCTACGGCAACAATTTCACCTGAATGTCCATGTCAAACTCTTGAGATTCTTGAACACCCATTGCATCTCACTGAGCCCTCTCTTGTCCAAGGCCTGTCTCATCAATCCACATTAACTGACTTGGGTCATTTGGGTAAATCTCCTCTGACCCCTTTCTATGGTCTTGGCATCCTTGCTGGCAGGTGGAGACTGGGTGCAATGGTGCTGAGGTCTCAAAATGACGGTGCCAGAGGAACACTTGGGGAAGGAGGGGGCTGGTCGCACTGGTCTGTTGCAAATTGGCCATATAGAACATGCTCAGTTGGAAACTGGACTATCTATGACATGCTATTGGTTGCCTGCTGTGTCCTCATCACTCCCTCAAATAAGATGCTCAAGGTTGGTCTTGACAGCCTAATGGAAGCCTCAGGAATACTGAAATAGGGATAATGACAAGAGAAACCCTGTGTTTTTGAAACTCCAGCTTGCTGTCTGCTCCCTCTCCAATATTTCAGCCACAAAATTCACCGAGATCTCTGAGCATCCCTCCATTGTCCCGGCCTTTCTGGCTTGAATGGGGTTTCAGCAAACCCTTTGGGTTTACAGGTCCTTTGAGAGCCTCTTTCTGCTTTGTTGATGTGCGGTTTTCTAGTGTAGCCTATGGCTGCCTTTTAAGGTATTTGACAGGCATTTTCTTTCAATTTGACTCATATTATCACAATTATTTAACTTTGCTCTGTCTGTAACCTGACACAGCATAATGAGACATTCCTGACAAATTTAGATGGATGCAGAACATAGGTTAGATGTTCAGGGTGAAATATTGGGTCATTAACTGTCTAGTTAAGTATATGTTGTGTTTAAAGATTACAACACTAGATATTTAACTGACACACAACATTACAAGCTCCTGCTGAAATGGCTACATGTCTTTCTTCATGTCTTTTTAAATTAAAAAGTCAATAGTTGGAAACATTTGGTGTTTAGCGAGATGTTGAAAATTCAGTGGCATCCCCTGCTTCCACCAACTTACCACCACTCTTCTCACTGCCAAGGATCACTGGGAAACAACGCAATGAAACCTACAGCTACATAGAACATAGAACATAGAACATTACAGCACAGTACAGGCCCTTCGGCCCTCGATGTTGTGCCGACCTGTCATACCGATCTCAAGCCCATCTAACCTACACTATTCCATGTACGTCCATATGCTTATCCAACGATGACTTCAATGTACCTAAAGTTGGCGAATCTACTACCGTTGCAGGCAAAGTGTTCCATTCCCTTACTACACTCTGAGTAAAGAAACCATCTCTGACATCTATCCTATATCTTTCACCCCTCAATTTAATGCTATGCTCCCTCATGCTCGCCGTCACCATCCTAGGAAAAAGGCTCTCCCTATCCACCCTATCTAACCCTCTGATTATTTTATATGTTTCAATTAAGTCACCTCTCAACCTTCTTCTCTCTAATGAAAACAGCCTCAAGTCCCTCAGCCTTTCCTCATAAGACCTTCCCTCCATACCAGGCAACATCCTAGTAAATCTCCTCTGCACCCTTTCCAAAATTTCCACACCCTTCTTATAATGCGGTGACCAGAACTGTACACAATACTCCAAGTGCGGCCATACCAGAGTTTTGTACAGCTTCACCATAACCTCTTGGTTCCGGAACTCGATCCCTCTATTAATAAAAGCTAAAACACTGTACGCCTTCTTAACAGCCCTGTCAACCTGGGTGGCAACTTTCAAGGATCTGTGTACATGGACACCGAGATCTCTCTGCTCATCTACACTACTAAGAATCTTACCATTAGCCCTGTACTTTGCCTTCTGGTTACTCCTACCAAAGTGCATCACCTCACACTTGTCTGCATTAAACTCTTTTTGCCACCTCTCAGCCCAGCTCTGCAGCTTATCTATGTCTCTCTGCAACCTACAGCATCCTTCGTCACTATCCACAACTCCACCGACCTTAGTGTCATCTGCAAATTTACTAACCCATCCTTCTACACCCTCATCCAGGTCATTTATAAAAATGACAAACAGCAGTGGACCCAACACCGACCCGTGCGGTACACCACTAGTAACTGGTCTCCAGGATGAACATTTCCCATCAACTACCACCCTCTGTCTTCTTTCAGCAAGTCAATTTCCGATCCAAACTGCTCTATCTCCCACAATCACATTCCTCCGCATTTTGTACAATAGCCTACTGTGGGGAATCTTATCGAACACCTTGCTGAAATCCATATAGGCCACATCAACCGGTTTACTCTCATCTACCTATTTGGTCACCTTCTCAAAGAACTCAATAAGGTTTGTGAGGCACGACCTTCCCTTCACAAAACCGTGTTAACTATCCCTAATTAATTTATTCTTTTCTGGAAGATTATAAATCCTATCCCTTATAACCTTTTCCAACACTTTACCAACAACTGAGGTAAGGGTCACTGGTCTATAATTACCAGGGTTGTCTCTACTCCCCTTCTTGAACAGGGGAACCACATTTGCTATCCTCCAGTCATCTGGCACTATTCTTGTAGACAATGATGAGTTAACAATCAATGCCGAAGGCTGGGCAATCTCCTCCCTGGCTTCCCAGAGGATCCTAGGACAAATCCCATCCAGCCCAGTGGACCTATCTATCTTCACCCTCTGAAGGATTTCTAATACCTCTTCCTTGTGAACCTCAAGCCCACCTAGTCTAGTAGCCTGTATCTCAGCATTCTCCTCAACAACATTGTCATTTTCTAGAGTGAATACTGTTGAAAAATATTCATATAGCGCTTTCCCTATCTCCTCTGGCTCCACACACAACTTCCCACAACTATCTTTGACTGGGCCTAATCTTACTTTTGTCATTCTTTTATTCCTTAAATACCTATAGAACGCCTTAGGGTTTACCCTGATCCTATCCGCCAACAACTTCTCATGTCTCCTCCTGGCTCTTCTGAGCTCTCTCTTTCGGTCTTTCCTGGCTACCGCGTAGCCCTCAAGTGCCCTAACTGAGCCTTCACATCTCATCCTAACATAAGCCTTCTTCTTCCTCCTGACCAGAGATTCCACCTCCTTCGTAAACCACGGCTCCCGCACTCTACAGCTTTCTCCCTGCCTGACAGGTACATACTTATCTAGGACACACAGGAGCTTTTCCTTGAATAAGCTCCACATTTCAAATGTGCCCATCCCCCGCAGTTTCCTTCCCCATCCTATGCTCCCTAAATCTTGCCTAATCTCATCGTAATTGCCTTTCCCCCAGCTATGACTCTTGCCCAGTGGTATACACCTATCTCTTTCCATCACTAAAGTAAACATAACAGAATTGTGATCACTATCACCAAAGTGCTCGCCTACTTCCAAATCTAACGCCTGGCCAGGCTCATTACCCAGTACCAAATCTAATGTGGCTTCACCCCTTGTTGGCCTATCTACAAGCCCTCCTGCACACACTGGACAAAAACTGACCCATCTATAGCACTCGAACTACAGTGTTCCCAGTCAATATTTGGAAAGTTGAAGTCCCCCATGACAACTACCCTGTCTCTCTCACTCCTATTGAGAATCATCTTTGCTATCCTTTCCTCTACATCTCTGGAACTATTCGGAGGCCTATAGAAAACTCCCAACAGGGTGACCTCTCCTTTCCTGTTTCTAACCTCAGCTCATACTACCTCAGTTGACGAGTCCCCAAACATCCTTTCTGCAACTGTAGTACTGTCCTTGACCAACAATGCCACACCTCCGCCCCTTTTACCATCTTCTCTGTTCTTACTGAAACATCTAAAGCCCGGAACCTGCAACATCCATTCCTGTCCCTGCTCTATCCATGTCTCTGAAATGGCCACAACATCGAAGTCCCAGGTACTAACTCATGCTGCAAGTTCACCCACCTTATTCCGGACGCTCCTGGCATTGAAGTAGACACACTTCAAACCAACTTCTTGCTTGCCGGTGCCATCTTGCGTCCCTAAAACTTTATTTCAGACCACCCTCCTCTCAACCTTTTCTATACTCGCACTACAATTTTGGTGCCCATCCCCCTGCTGAATTAGTTTAAACCCACCCGAATACATTCTACATTTAACCCCTCGGGAAATTTACTCAGCAACAGCACCAATCTCAACCACGTCAGATTTTTTTTTGTCCTGTTTGATAACATCCAGGTTTAAAATCACCAACAGCGATTTGGGACATTAGTCTGTGCTAAAACTGGGAGTGTTTGATCCTGAGCCTGCATGTGGAACAAGGATAATAGGGAAAGAAAACTCTTGACATTTGTGGAGAATGATGGTCGAAGTTGGGAAGGGGGTCAACAGCGTCAAATTCCTAGGAATAACAATAACCAACCACCTGGCCTGGACTTCCCACATAGATGCAATGGTCAAGAAGGCACAATACCTCTTCCTCCTCAAGTGATTTGGGAATTTCAGCATGATCATAGCGACCCTCACCAACCTTTATAGATGCACCACGCAAAGCATTCTATCTGGGTGAAATAATGGCCTGGTACATCAGCCGCTCTACCCAGTACCATAAAAAGCTACAGAAAGCTGTGTACACAGCCCCGACCATCACAGAAGCCAACTTCCCATCCATGGACTCCATTTACACTTCTCATCACCATGAAAAGGCTGCCAACATCAAAGACCCCTGCCACTCAGTAATGCTCTCCTGCAACCTGTCCCATTGGGCAGAAGCTTGAACACATTCACCAACAGGTTCAAGAACAGCATCTTCTTACCATTATTACTAGACTGATGAATGGACTCTGTAATTTCAAATAATGATGATCTTGCTTTGCGCAACTCCCATGCAGCTGTAACCTTGTATACCTCATCCTGTCTAAGCACCGTATGATCTGTGTGCCCTTGTTTGCTATTCTTTACTGCACGCAAAACAAAACTTCTCATTGTACTTCGGTACAAGTGGCTACAATAAATCAAATCAAACAATAAATCAAATCAAATAAAAAGAGATAGAGACAATGTATAGATGAAAGGAAAGAGAAGAAAGAAAGCTGGGAGAAGCTTAGAAATTGGAGACTTCACAAACTCCTACATTCGCTCGGATAACACCATTTGCAATGAAAAGTTCCAGAGAGTTAAAGCAAACTGGGACCTATGAACTCGATAATTTTCCAATGAAGCACCTTGCGTTGTTTTACTGTGTTAAAATTGCCATATAAATATAAGCTGTGTTATAAAGAGACTTATTGGCAGATGGTGCTACTCCCTATGAAGCCAGGACAACTGCAGCATGTAACACTTCGTACATTGTTTATGCAACATAGGGTTTTCCTTTCAGGACCCATGGTGTAATAGCTGTACCTTTTATATATCTTAAAGTCATTAAAGGGCAGTCAATTCATTTGTTTTATATTAACTTTTAAGTGTGAAGCTTGCAGTTAATTAAATGGTGTTAGGGATCTGTTGCTGATAAGCTTCTCTGTAATTTGAAATGATTTACCTTCTCTTATTTATTTTCTAAGTGGAAATCAGGATTTTGTTTGCCTGACATTGTAACTCATCCCTAAAACATTACTTCGTGTTAGTTACTGTTAACAGACTTCTTCAATATTAGGTGTCACCATTGTTGGGCTCTGTGTTTCCCTTATCTCAAGCCAATCACTCCATCATCAACAGGAACCATTGTCCTTCCTAAGTCAGACTAAATAGAACAGTCTCTATCTGACATCTCGCTGGATTGGAAACCAGATTTATGTGATAATGGAAACCAGATTTATGGAATAGATCATTGTAATTTAACCTCTTATCTCCCGTAATCGGTCCGAAGAATCTGTGCCATAGTCTTCCAAAGTTAACACAGTCAGCTTGAATTACAACATCTCAAACTGATGTTTTTTTTATTTATTCACAGCATGAGGGCATCACTGGCTGAGCCAGCATTTATTGCCCATCCCTAGTTGCCCAGAAGACAGTTAAGAGTCAACCATATTGCTGTAGGGCACATGTAGGCCAGACCAGGTGAGGATGGCAGATTTCCTCTCCTATAAGATATGAGTGAACCAAATAGGTTTTTCCTGACAAAAACAAAGTTGCTGGGAAAGCTCAACAGGTCTGGCAGCATCTGTGAAGGAGAAAACAGAGTTAACGTTGTGGGTCCAGTGACCCTTCCTCAGAATTGCTTCTGAGGAACCAGTTCTGACGAAGGGTCACTGGACCCGAAACGTTGACTCTGTTTTCTCCTTCACAGATGCTGCCAGACCTGCTGAGCTTTTCCAGCAACTTTGTTTTTGTTCCTGATTTACAGCATCCGCAGCTCTTTAGTTTTTTCCTGACAATTAATTCATGGTCATTATTGGACTGTTAATTCCAGATTTTTTTAATTGAATTCACATTCCATGGCAGGAATCAAACCCAGGTCCCCAGAACATTACTTCTGTTTCCGGATTAAAATTCCAGTGATAATATCACTAGGCTGATATCTCCCAATGACTGCAGTTACTCTGGGTGGAGTCTGCTGTCAAAAACATAATATCTTCAGTCCTGTGTGGGAGCCCTTGTGGACAACATTCCCTGATCCATCCTGATTTATATACAATCATTACATATCCATCCCCAAATCGCTGAGCTCCCAGCCTCCCACCATTCAGAGGATAATGCAGCTCTCCCTTGGTGCTGCAGTTAAATTTGTCATGCGCTCTCAACCTTCCAATGCATTAAGGAGAGTTTTACTGGGAGCCAAGATGACACTCAGATTGGTAGCAGACTTATTGCGTGAAGAGATTTGAAACCATCGACTTGGCATTGAGCATTGCCTGTGACAGCCACTTTGTTTATATTCACAGTTTATTGTCAGTATCAGAGGTGTGAATATAAATGCGTTCTAAGAATCTAATCACAGTGTAGGAATACTGACAATATGTCTAATTAACATATTCATAATCGCGATTTCCCAGCAGCATTAATTATTCATATTAAGATTATTACATAACTACAGCTCCTAAACTGCAACCCTATTTATAACCAATTACCAGAACAAGTTGGATCGGAATTATTCCCCATTCAATTTTTTAATTAGAACACACTGACCTCACCAAAAAGGCAATTTGAAGGGTCACCCTTTGACACACATTGTTCCCCCAAATCTTGATCTGGTCTCTCTCCCTCATTCCCTGTCTTGTGGGCCAGTGACAATGTTGCAAATGCTTGAACTGCCCAGAGCTCGCTCAGTTTATAAAATATATATGTAATTCTCACGATCCATCTATAAAATTCAAACTGACAGGAAACTAGTCTTAAACTTCCCAACTTAATTATGAGCATTAAGTCAGAATTTCAGGGCCACTGGGCTGATGTGCAGGGATGAATTACAGATGTTCCCAACTCAGCAGTGCATAATGATCGCCCCTCATTGCTTCTGCACTAAAATCCCAGTAAACCCTTTGTGTGTCTCGTGCTGAAGGACACCATTCAGAGAGACCTACAGTCACCTAGCAACTGGGCAGATGAATGACAATTACCATTTAATGTTGAGAAATGTCAGTTAATGCACATAAACACTACAAACTGTGAACATGATTACAGAGTGAAGGGTAGATCATCAGACAAAATACAGCAGGAAAGAGATTTGCATTTGCTATTCAGACAAAGGTTGAAATTGCCAATAGATTTCAGGCCAGTAATCATTGAGGCAATGGACTAGTTTGATAATAATGCTAACACAACAATTAGGTTATACAAATAGCGCAATGCCACTAATAGATTAGTGAGCAATTTAACCGCAAGACTGAGTCCAGGTTTGATCTAAGGTAACAAAGTGTGGAGCTGGATGAACACAGCAGGCCAAGCACCATCTTAGGACACTTTGTTATATTGGATTCTCCAGCATCAGCAGTTCTTGTTATCTCTGATCACAGGTTTGATCTACACTGAGTTAGCTGATTTTAGTGTGGGAATGCAATTACATTTCTGCATCTGATGTTATCATCCTGGGGCTGTAATTGGACTCCAAATTCTTGAGTGAGGAAGGTGAAAGGTACCATTATTTAATCTTTCTGTGCTACTCCACTACTACTACCCAGAGACTGCTCCCTCCCACTGGAATGTGTGAATGCAGACAAATGTCCACATGCACAATTACACCAGTTGCAAAACTTCATTTTGGATGTTGCGCTGAAATTCACTTTGATCAAATGTTGCGTTGGTGTCTGAGCTTCTTATTCATCTCCTCTATATTATCCAGACCTTTTACCACCTCAAACATCTCCCAACCCTGACATGTCAGCTCAGTTGGGAGCAAAAAACCTATCTGTGATTTTGCTCCCTATGACTGATTATTCCAGTGCTCTCTTAATCACCTTCCTGCCTTCCATAAACTGGTGCTTATGCAAAACTCTACTGCCCTGTATTCTAACTCATATCAAGTTCTGTTCAACTACTGCCCTGTGGCCATTAACCTGCTAATAATGCTTTTCACTGAAGCAGGGGCACTGACAAAACTGGCTAAAATTCAGTACCAGGCAAACCTATTTGTTTTCCTGCGTTCTCTGTCTGGTTCAATCCTGGAAAATTTCCACCTGGCTTTGGGACAGGAGCAAAGCAATGATTTATTCTAGGTTGGGTGGTGGGGGGGGGGGTGGTGTTAGATGTTCTGTGAAACAGAACTGAGGTGAGCAAAATTCTAAGAAAAATGATGAGTTACAAAGAAGCTGGATGGAAACACTCCTTACTCGGTCACTCATGTTTCTCTCTCTTCCTATTTCCAGCCAACTTGTCCCAGTCAAACACAAGCAATAATCTGAATCCTCTGGAGTTCTTCAAGTGCAGGACGAACAAATTAAATCAATTGACAGGCATTGCAATTGGAAATTCCAGGTTTAAGGCCACCCAATTATTGGCTTAATTTTAAAAATTTAACATCAATAAATGTAGCCTATAGGAAAGGATTTGCCAAAGATAAAAATGAATGTTGATACAATCCTTGTGTGGTATATTGGCAATGTCACTTCCTCTGGGTTCAAAGTCCACCTGTCCCAGATATATATCATAATGTGGCTAAGCAGGTTGATTAATAATAATTAATAGTTATTGACCTCTTGTTCTCCCTATGTTAGCCTTTTCATTAATGCTCATTACTCCACATGCCTCAAAGGCCTTTGTTTGCCATTGTTATTTCATGATAACTGATCTCTCCAGACATTAAGTGGAATTTTTAAAAATTCATTCACAGGACGTGGTGTCATTGGTCAGGTCAGCATTTATTACCTATCTATAAATGCCCAGAAGGCAGTTGAAAGCCAAACACATTGCTCTAGGTCTGGGGTCATGTATAGGTCAGACCAGGTAAGGATGGCAGATTTCCTTTCCTAAAGGATAGTAGTGAACCAGATGGGTTTTTCAGGACAATTAACAGCAGTTTCATGGTCATCATGAGACTTCCAATTCCACATTTGTTTTGGCTCTTGAAAAGAAATTCCACCATCCGCCATGGTGAGAATCGAACGTGATTCCCAGAGCACTAGCTGGGTCTTTGGACAGTCCAGTGATAATATCATTTGACCATCACCTCTCCTTGATGACAGGTAATGATAAGCCTGACTAAGTCACCCAGGGTCATTGAGTTCATGTTCTGTTCCAACCTTTGATCAGATGACTCTGCATGAACTAGGTGACTCAGCAATAAATGCAAGTTGCATGTAGTTATCTATACATTGAATGAATGCAAAGCTAAAAAGGACTAAGGCTAGACAAAAGTAAAGTACAGAATAAAGTACTTTTCTCACCACATATTTGCTTATGTTGTAAATCATTTTAGAAGCCCATCCATTGGTTCTCATTCCTTTTAGAAGCATGAAGATTTTATCTGTAAGAGGAGTTCAGATCAATGCCTACAGCAGGCCAAGCAGCATCAAAGGAGCATGAAAGCTTGATGTTTCGGGTGGGGACACTTCTTCAGAAATTGGGATGGGAAGGGAAATATATCTTTGGTTGTGGGGTCAGATTGTAGGTGGTGGAAGTGGCGGAGAATGATATGCTGGATCCCTATCCATCAACCTGAAGCCCACAAACTGGAACGTTGGATCCATATCCAATGTATCATTCTCTGCCACTTCTGCTACCTACAATCCGATCCCACAACCAAAGAGATATTTCCATCCCCATCCCTATCTGCCTTCGGGAGGGAACGCTCTCTCTGCAACTCCCTCGTTCACTCAGCACTCCTCACTAGCCCCACCCCAGGCACCTTTCCCTACAACCACAGGACGTGCTACACCTGCCCCTATACCTCCCCCCTCACCTCCATTTAAGACAAAAAACAAACCTTCAACATTAGACAGGAGTTCACCTGCACATCCATCAGCTTGGCCTACTGCATGCGCTGCTCCCAGTGTGTCCTCCTCTATATCGGAGAGACCAAGCGCAGACGTGGAGATCGCTTTGTAGAAAATCTGCGCTCTGTATGTAACAAACAATGAC
Organism: Stegostoma tigrinum; assembly: GCF_030684315.1. Taxonomy (NCBI): domain Eukaryota; kingdom Metazoa; phylum Chordata; class Chondrichthyes; order Orectolobiformes; family Stegostomatidae; genus Stegostoma; species Stegostoma tigrinum. The sequence goes on along the minus strand of NC_081392.1, from coordinate 20,853,575 downwards.
ACCTTCCAATCGTGACACATTTTAACACCCCCTCCCACTCCCTGGGTGACATGTCCATCCTGGGCCTCCTCCAGTGCCACAATGACGCCACCCACAAACTGGAGGAGCAGCATCTCATATTCCAGCTTTCAGCACAATGGCCTAAATGTGGATTTTACCAGTTTCAAAATTTCCCCACTCACTGCCTCCTTGACCTGACACAACCTGTCCATCTTCTCTCCCACCTATCTGCCTCCCAGCTCACTGACCAATCCCCCAACACTGCCTACATACACTCACCTATCACCATCCCACCTACTTACCCCAGCAGCACCTTCAAAACTCATGATTACTTCCATCTAGAAGGATAAGGGCAGCAGATATATGGAGCACCAACCCTGCAAGTTCACCTCCAAGCCACCCACCTTCCTGACTTGGATGTATATCGCCACTCCTTCACTGTCGCTGGATAAAAATCCTGAAACTTCCTCGCTAATGGAATTATGGGTCTACCTACAGCACAGAGACAGCGGTGGCTCAAGAAAGCAGCTCACCACTATCTTCTCAAGGTGCAACTAGGAACAGACAATAAATGTTGTTCCAGCCAGTGACGCCCCCATCCCACAAGCGAATAACAAAGAAGTCCGGGGCAGAACGGTCAGTGTGGGATGGAAGTGAAGTATTGACCCGTCAGTCAACAGAAAGTTTAAAGCCACACTTACGGACTGAATGAAGGTGTTCCATACAGGGGTCAGCCAGTTGATGTTTGGTCTTCTCATTGTGGAGGAGACTACACTGTGAGCAGCGAATACAGTGTACAGTTTATACAGATAGAAAATAAGTTGTTGGTTGGGAGCTAAGGCGTTGGGAAGGGATGAAATAAATGGGCAGGTGAAACATCTCTTGAACTTTCCTGGAACACTGCTGTAAGAAAGGGAGGGTACGTAGCTGTTGACTGTGGATTGGCCCAGTGTCTCATTGAGGGAACAATCTCTGGGGGATGTGGGGAGGGGAAGATGTATTTGTTGGTAGCATCACACTGGAAGTGACCGACATGGCAGGGGATGAAGGTCTGTTGAGTATAGAGGCTGATGGGGAGCAAAGTGAGGACAATTGCAACTCTGGAAGGAATTGCGAGAGAGAAGGCTTGGGGGAAGCTGTTTGCCTATGGTAAAAGGCCTTACAGCTGTGCTGAGGGAATTGTCCACTGATGAGAAAGGAAAACCTATTGGAAGTGCAAGTTAAAGAAGTTGCACTATCTGAACAGAGTGTGAGAAATGAGAGAATGGAATAGTTAGAGTCCTCACTGGAACTGGGATGTGAAGTACGTGTGAAGTCAGGGTGGCAAATTGTGGCTTTGGGTTTAACGTGAATACTATTTTGTGATCTCCCTGCAGAAGCATTGGCAGAGAAGTGCAGAAAGGAAAGAGAAGAGAGAAAGAGAGAGATAGAGAGAGAAGGAGAGATGGCGCAGGGAGGGAATTGTGAAAATTCGAAGCAAAGTCAATGCAATGCCCCAGTTTGTGAAAGGAGCAAGAAATGGCACTGACAAAATCATCAAAAACTGGAGAAAGTTAAAGGTCGGAAGAGCTTGGCTATCCCATTTCTCTGATAGTTTGAACCCATTACGTTGGTCACTACCCCAAACCCATCCCCTCCAGCTTCGCTACTTATTGTTTGCTGATGCTGAAGAGTAAATTTCAATTATCCATTTACCGAATGATCGGTTCATTGTGTTTACTTCACCGAGAATGACTCACTCAAACTACCAGCTCATCCCCAACCTATATTTTCCACAGTCTACTCTGCCATCTGTTCCCTGAGCAGTTAAAGCTTAAATTGCAGCTTCTGCTGACGGGGGTCTCCTTCATACTGCTCTCTCTGCATGAAAACCTTTACATTCAGCATCCAAATAGCATTATCTCTGTGTTATGGGCCAGTAATGTGTGTGAGGTGGCTCCCCACACTGTGACACTAAGGCCAGTGAAGGTAGGTTAGGGAATGTCAGTGCGATTCATGACGAGGGGCATAGCGACAGGCAATTAGCATATACATTGACAGAGGGAGCTCTGCCAGAAATCCAGTGAGATGTGTCTACAAATTGTCAATTGTTTACGGATGGATATAGCAAAACATTTAGAGTGTTTCAGGAACATTCATCACAGACAAAAGATATGGTATTGTTAAAGGACCATTGGCACTGTTGTTTAATTTCCACTTCTGCTTGGTAAAGAAAATCACATGCTTTTTAGACCTAAACTTGAGCATTTTGTGTTAATGAGACATGTTATTTCAGTGTTGGGGTGCTGAGCTGTGGAGGACAGAATTTGACTGCATTTTGGCAAGTAGACAGGTCATAATTTATTGAGAATATTGAAAGCAGACTTGAATCTTTACAAACCCCTACCCTGCACCTGATTCTCCCCCAATCTCAGGATTCAAACCTTTTGCTGTTCCTCCTCTTGAAATTTGCAGCCTGGTGCATCCACTTCTTCCCAGCATCCAAAATGTTCAGTGAAAGTATTATTATGAAATCACAAACATTAGAAGAGAAATGCGGATGTTGGAAACCTGAAATAAAAACTGAACATGCTGGAAATACTCAACAAATTTGGCAGCTTCCATAGAGAAAGAGAGAGAGAGAGATAGGGAAAGAGAGAGAATTCAAGTTAACAATTCAGATCATCTGCTTTCAGAAATAAGTTCATTCCAGTCTTTGACTCACCGACACAACTCATAATGCTCCTATACAAAAAGAAACCTTCAACAACAACAAGAAGCCAAACAAATGCATGTCAGTAATTGTCTCGCTAGAATGCTTTCAAGAAACTGTAAAGAAAGATCACCGTACCATGCTGTAACACTGCGAGAATAAGATGATGGCAATTTCTACACTAATGTACACAGTTATGCCTAATGACATAAATCCATTTTGTAGCTTCCAGATGTGCTGACCCTGTCTAAGGTACAGTTTCAGATGTTCTCACTGAATCTAAGACGTGGTTTCAGATTTGCTGACCCAGTCCAAGCCCTGCTTCTAGACTTGCTGACTCAATCAGAGACATGGTTCCAGATGTCCTCATCAACTGAAAAGGACAGTAAAAACAATCATTGTATTTTACTTTGAAAAATGCAAATGAGGTGCTCTAGCCTCTGTGCTGGAACACAAGAGCTAGAAAGGTAGGATTGTTCTTTCTGAATGGCACAGGCATGATGGGCTGAATAGATTCTTTCCCTGACATAAGCCTTTTATTCCTTTGCGCTGACATGAGTTGAAAGATGATTCCATATTTTATAGATTCATTTCTCAGGGTTGGCCATCACTGACAAGTCTGGCCTATGTTGCCTCTCCCTAGTTACCCTGAGAAGATGGGGTTTGACATCCTTGAATCATGGCAGTCTGAATTCTTTATCACAGCTTGCTACAACTCATTTGTTTGCCTGTTTCAGAGGCCAGTTTAAGATCTGGTAGCAGAGACATGTTTTGAACAGGTATCCATTGCAAAGCTCCTTCCCTGAAAGAGCTAGGATGATCAGGTGAAAAGATAACATTTAAAGGCCACTTTTACTGAGACCATCTTTTCATTTTCAGATTGCTGCATTAAACTAGATTCAAATTCTCAAGCCACCAAATGGCTATAGTGTTGTCATGAACCTTGGATTATTAATAGTGTTTGATCTAATCTACAAACCTGGCATTGCCCCTGACCTAGTTGGTATCTTCCACACGGCAGCATTCAGAAACCTTCGCTCATCCCTTACCAAGCCAGAACTCGCACATTGAGGTTGTAGATGTGCTTGCCGAGCCGGTGTGTTTGGTTGCAGACATTTCATCACCCTGCTCGGTAACATTGTCACTGCGCCACTGGTGTAACATTGGTGTTCTGTCCCGCTTGTTATTTATGTGCCGGGGTTCATTGCAATGATTGGTATTATTTCCAGCTCTGTTTCTCAGTGGTTTGTACACAGGGTTTAATTTAATGCGTTTGTAGATGGAGTTCTGGTTGGCATGCCAGGCCTCCAGGAATTCCCTGGCAGGTCTCTGTTTGGCTTATGTGATCACTGATGTGTTGTCCCAGTAAAATTTGTGTTCCCTCACTGTCCATGTGTAGTAACACAAGTGAGAATTGGTCATGTCTCCTGGTGGCCAGCTGGTGTTCATGTATCCGTACAGTCAGTGTTCTTCTGGTTTGGCCTATGTATGCTTCACATAGTCCTTTCGTGGTATTTTGTACATTACACCAGTTTTGCTGGTTTTGGGTATGGGAACCTTGATTAGTGCATCTGGTCGTGTTGTGTCTTCCTGTCTGTCTCAGAGGTAACAGCGGATTGTGCTTTTCGGTTTAAAGTTTAAAAATTTTAAACTCACATCTAGCATTGCCACACAGTGGGGTTTTATTCTTGCATGTTGTTACAAGGGTAGCTTTAAAATATTCATGCCAACATAATGTTACAGTCAATACAAACAATTAAGCTTCATCTGGATCCTGGAAATGCATCTGGTGCACATTTCCCAACGAACTGCCAATAAAATGTCAATCGGATCATTTCAATCACCTTGAACTGAATCTGTAACTTGTCCAAGAAGAATCATCATACATCCCATTAATAATTTGAACCCAAGGTCATTAAAGATAGCATGGAGAGAGTTACCACCTGCGCTGCTCCTGTTCTGTGTCTGAGTCTCCCACTGAACAGGGACTTTGGCAGCTGCTGCCTCTAATTGTAGAAATCGCTTGTGTGAAGTGTCTATACAGGGGAGACCAGCAAAAAGACGTCAAAATGAGGACATGCAGCTGGTACCTCTCAACAAAAGCATTCCACAATGAGGTTTTCCTTTCTAACTGCAATTTGTGTTCATCATTTTCAGTGACGTATGATGTGAGCAAGTCAGGATAATGCAGCTGATATATAGGCCATAAAGTTACCTTGCAGCATTTACAGAGTCACAGCTAACACTAAATGCAGACCTGGAAATTTCCAGCACATCAGAATAAGTTAATGTGGATGGAGAACCTGAATGTCTACTGCATGGTATCAGAGATAATGGGAACTGCAGATGCTGGAGATTCCAAGATAATAAAATGTGAGGCTGGATGAACACAGCAGGCCAAGCAGCATCTCAGGAGTACAAAAGCTGACGTTTCGGGCCTAGACCCTTCATCATCTGATGAAGGGTCTAGGCCCGAAACGTCAGCTTTTGTGCTCCTGAGATGCTGCTTGGCCTGCTGTGTTCATCCAGCCTCACATTTTATTGTCTACTGCATGGTATCAGGTGTCTCCCACATCAATCACCAGAAGTCTCAGGGAAATGGGACAGGGATGAGCACAGCCCTTTGTCTGGCACTCAATTAACCATTTACAAATATAACAGAAGCAGATGAGATCAGGAACAGACACATGGCTCAGGGTTCAGAGACTGAGGTTGAACAGCTGTGCTTCAGACAATCAAAGTTCGTATCTGCTGGGTATTTGCACCAGGGGAAGTTGGCATTTTTTTGAGCGAGTCCTGATTGGGGAAGAGGTCGGAGAGACAGTCTGTTAACTGAGGAATACAGAGAAAAGGGGCAGAAGGGAACAGTATGGAGATTGAATCAACAAAGAGAAACTCAATTGTCTTAATGCAAATTGAGCCAGTATCAGAAAACTGCCTGAGGAACATTGTGCAATATTTTCTCGTCCTTAAAGGCAGTTCTGTAATAATTAAAATCAAGGCGACTTTTATTGCCTCAATACACACAGATACCAATAAGGAGCAGGAATAGGCTATTCAGTTACTTGAGTCTGCTACACCATTTAATTTGATCATGGTTAATGTGGCTTTAACGTTGAATCCATATCCCTGCATACGCCAGTAACATTTCACCTCCCACTTGCTTAACAGGATTTCTGTCTACCTCTGCCTTAAAATCATAATTCATTCATGGAATGAGGGCATCAGTGGTTGCACTAGCATTTATTACCCATCCCTAACTACCTAAAGGTCAAACATATCGTGGTGGGTTTGGGGTCACGTAGGCCAGGCCCAGTGAGGAAGACAGTTTCCTTCCCTAAAGGGCATTAGTCAACCAGATGGGTTTTTCTCAACAATCAATATTGACTTCATGGTCATCATTAGACTCTTAATTTCAGATATTTATTGAATTCAAATTCCACCATCTGCCGTGATGGGATTCCAACCCAGGTTCCCTGCACATTACTTGGGTCTCTGGATTAACAATCCAGCAATAATACTTTTCGGCCAATGCCTAATATTCAAGGACTTTGTTTTCACCACCTTTTCAGGAAGAGAGTTCCAAAAATTCGTAACCATCAGAGAAAATATTTTGCCTAATCTCATCTTGAACAGGTAATTCCTGATTTTTCAACAATGAATTCTAGTTTTAGATTTTTCCATAAGAGGAAACATCCTCTCCATATCCACCCTGTTAGAAGCCCTCAGGATCTTAAATGTTTCAATCAAGCTTCGTACAGAAGAACAAAAACAGAAGTTGCTGGTAAAGCTCAGCAGGTCTGGCAGCATTTGTGAAGAAAAAAATCAGAGTTAACACTTTGGATCTGGTGACCCTTACTCAGAACCGGCGTCACCAGACCTGAAATGTTAACTCTGATTTTTTTTCTTCACAGATGCTGCCAGATCTGCTGAGCTTTTCCAGCAACTTCTGTTTTTCTTTCTCATTTACAGTATCCGCTGTTCTTTACATTTTTATTTGGTGTGGAAGAAGGTGGGCTGAAAACATTAACTGTGCTTTCTCTTCACTGATGGTGCCAGACCTACTGCATGTCTCCAGCAATTTCTCTGTGTTGTTTGTTTTGGTATTGACAGGGGCTGGGCTGTGTTGATAGGCAGTAGAGGAGAAGGTTCGAGAATTGGCAGTCAGTCTGCTTCAGAGGGTTGGCAGAGAATCAGCAGAAGAGCAGGTCGCAAGCCTGGAAAGAAGACCCTTACTACTACTGGGTCTAGGCACAGGGCTCAGATTCACAATCCCAGTGAGGTCTTCCAATAGGAGGGCGTTGAGAAGTTTATATTAGCTGCAACTTTTTTTTAAGCCTCTGGTTTTATTAAGCTATTTAAATGCTATCCTACCTTCTGGGAGTAGATTTGCTGTTAGGCATCCATTACATTGAAAGTGAGTGGGTTGGGATCATGGCCAAGAATTTAAAAATTATACAATTCTTCATCACTTGATTTGGAGTTTAAATGAAACCCTGGTACTCTGGATGTTCATCTTCTGTCTATATGATGAAGCAGATGAATCTCAGTCACCTTTCGAAAAGTTTGAGAAATGCAAAAATGTTTTCTCACTAAGTAAGGGTTATATTAACACATGCCTGAGTTAAACGTTCTTTAATTAAAGATTTTAACATCAGATATTAGGGTGGTTAGGCATATTCCTCAACAAACCATTTCCCAGAATGACCATGTTGAAGGCACGCATGAGATTTTTAACAAACAGCAAATTCTGGAGAAACTCAGTGGATCTGGCAGCATCTATGGAGAGAGAAACAGAGTTAACATTTCAAGCCCAATGACCCTCAGACAGGCTTGTAACCAAGGTTACCAAACAGTCCTGGTCATTAGACATAGAAATCCAACCACGATATTAAAATTGGAGGAGCAACATGAAGCAGACATTTTCATATTTACATAGGATTCTGATTCAATGAACTACATTGAAGATCAACGATTGCTCTTATGGGGGTGAATGACAATGCTATTTTTCATTCACACTGAAATCTTGCACAAACATTCCGCCAATGGAAGTAAAAATCTAGTGACGTATAAAACAGTTTTTTTGAATCACTATTGAACAACTTTGCACTATTGCCAACCTCACCCAAAATCTATGTCTCTACTTTTGGAGTCTGGAATCGGATGTAATAACTTCAGTATTGTGAGGATTGTTACCTGTGCCCTATGTAATAGGGCATAATGGAATGCTGCACTGTCTTTGCTTCATCGATGTTGAAGCAACCAACTTATTTTTGAACTTTTTTTTCAGTTTAGATGGATGGAATTCATGTTATGGATGGAATTCTTATCACTTTTTCTGTCAAGATTCACTGTTAAACACTCAGAAAGCAAGGCTATTAAGCCTTAGAAAAACATCAATTACTTTAAAATAAACATGAAGAATGTGATTCTTCAAATGTAAAATATTTTATTAAAATAAATGAATATGTAAGGTAATAGAGTTTTAATAATTGAAGTGTTCCATTCCCAGATAAAAGTATTTTAATAATTTATTCACAGAGACACTAGTTAATCCCACACAACATTACGGGTGGGGAGCCAAGACCAGTGTAGCTTTTAGGTGAGTTTTGGAAATAAAATGGGCAATTTATTTGCAGCAGAATACAAATTATCTCCATCATAAAGCCATATATTCTGTCTGTATTTTAATGTTATAGATTTTTCAGCCAAATTTGCATTGATGAGTATGCAACTGGTGTCCCACCAGTGGCGATGATATAGAGCCTCCATCGATGAGAGCATTTATCAACAACACAAGAATTTACATGAAGCATTTAAAATGTGGACACAAGAATATATAACAAGAAAGTGACCAGGAAGCGTGGAAATGTCTTAATAAATGTATATAATAATGGATCACACACAGTTTAACTCACAGCAAGTCAGTGGACCAACTTTTTTAAGGAAAGAAGCATCGTGATGAAGAGCACCTTCCACATTCTTAAGTCTTTAAGGTCGGTCAATGTCTATTTAGGTTACAAAGCTTAAAAACCTGCAATTCTTAAGGTTAACTTTAGAGTACGTGTATCCTTAGCCAAGTCAAAGAGAGACTTTCTTTCGTAAAATATGTTTTCCACCATTAATTTTTTCCAGTTTGCTAAGAACTAATCTGCATAGTGCATAATTTCATCATGTCTTACAAGTAATAGATTTTGTTTAAAGATGAGTCACTATTGTCCCAGAGGATCATAGGGCTACTCTCTCATTAGTTAGAGAGAGCTGGTCACAGTTTAACCTAAGGGTCACCATGCCTCAGGCGAGGCAAGATGTTGAAGAGGAGAAAAAGGAGAATCCTTTGCGATGACCTCAACTGGTGTGGCAATTGAACCTATGTTGTTGGTGCCACTCTGCTTTGCGAACCGCCTGTCCAGCCAACTGAGCATGCAGTTGTGTGGACAAAGACAGCGTTCAGTTGCACCAGTAAAAAAACAGACAACCTGTGATGGTGGAAGGGAAAATTGTTGGTCAGGGCACTGGACAAATTTTGTAATTTACAAATGAAGCCAATGATCCGCTTGGTCAGAGAGCTCATGTCAAAAAAAGGAACACTGCTGTTTTGTGCAGTTTCACCAAGACTATTCAGGGATAGCCATTGTTGCTCCTTCTAAATAAAATGGGCACAGAACCCGGGATCCATTAGCTCTGTGTGAGTCAGTACTTCAGCAGGCAGAGGCACAAAGAAGTGTCATATTTCTGAACCAATGTTACGTTTCATGGTAGAGTTGTTTCTACCACAATTTCAACAGGGTCCCATTATACAAAATAACTATTACTGATTAGTCACACAAAATAATATTTAATTGAAGGCAAGGTGGGAAATATTGTCATTTGCTCCATTTAAAGCAGAACAAATTTGTTTCGTTCAAGAAGTGAAAGGTGAGATAAACTTAGCTGAAGCCATTTTAATGCTGTAATATCAGAATGGGTGAAACATTAAGTGTTATTTATAATCGATTATAAACAATTTCTTAATAGAGATTTAAAAAATAATATTGTTTGGATTGTTGCCTGCTCTGAATGTTGAGTAACTCAGTGCAAGGGATGATGACCCCATGTGAACTGCTGAAGAAATGATAGTGGTCGCACTTCAGTAAATGCTGCCAAGAATTATTACCATGAGGATTTTGCACCATGGGAGTGAATGGAAAGGCGTTTGATCTATTGGGATTCTAAACCCAGGTATATTTATCTCTGGTATCTTTTAAGCATAATTCAAAACAAAAGTTTGTTACTTTTCTACATTGCACAATTCTATTAAAAGGTTGAGGCATTTGTTTATCTTTAAAAAGTGGCTCCTCAATTGATTCAGCTAGAAATCATTGGAATGACACCAGGAACTAGGAAATCAACAAGACAATAGTTTAGAAAGATTAAGACAGATAATCTTCCATATGGTGTAGAAATTTGCACAACTGATTAAATACTGGAAAGATTTATTGTGTGCAGTTAAGAAGCATTTTGGCAAAAATAATCCAATATCTTCAGATTTGTTTCTGTAAAGAAAGATGCTAGAAGAGAATATTAGAGAGATTCATATCTATAGAGCATTGGACTGTGGCATATCTCAGACCGGTTTCACACAAAATGAACTTCAAAATTCAGTGATTTCTGTTGCAAAGTTTCATCTGAAAATATCACTAGGGTGGGGGTTGGTAATTAGACTGACCCAGCGAGGGAGAAATTAAATGTTATGGTAACCTCTCTACTGCAGTGTCTCTGCTGAAGCCTCCCTACAGGCCAGGCTGCTAGTGGCATCGCAACAGGTGACTGCAGAAATTATGTGACTTCAAATATGTCATGCAGTTGTTTCTGGGCCAACTGCACTTGGGTGCCAGGCATCTGAGAGGCACTTGAGTTGACATCAATGTAAAGTTACACTTTATCCTCCAACTTCAGGGCAGATCCAGTGCAGTGCCAATGTTTAGCACTGTAGCTGTGGCTGATGGGGTAACTGCTGATAGCAGGAATGCTGCAGTCAGTAAAAACGTTGCCAGAGAAAACAGCGAGCTGCAGTGAGAAAACATTGCACCATCAATAATACAGAAACAGGAGGATGGCTGGACTGGAAAAGCAACGGCAATACAAGACTGGAAAATCAAACATGCTTTGCGAAGGAGGACTTACCTCATTCAATGATTAGTTTTGAGGACTCCCAGCAACAGTTTAAAATTGACATTAAAGTAAACAAGAGTGTTACAGATATAAATCACATGCAATTAAACTTGAGATAAATCTCTATGGATTTAAATAACACAGGGAGGAAATTAGGCCCCACCCCACCATGTAATGCCAAATTTAAATTGTTCCTCCTCCACTGAGGTGGGTGAGAGAGAACCTCCAGGCCTTCAAATGGCATGGGATGACATGCAACGTCTACCTGAACATTCAGTTAGCTTCATTTTGTGGCTTTAATTGTTTTAACAAATGCTCCAAGGCTGATATTGAAAGGCTGAATTTATTCTGCATTCCTAAATACCTCAAAAGATTCAGAAACATTCAAAATGATTTGGTTTTACGATTGAGTGAGGCCTTCAAATGGACAGTGAGAATAAAATGTGCAGCCATGTGAGATCATAGGCTCCGGTACTTTTCATAGAATTCCTGCAGTGCTGAAGCAGGCCATGTGGTCCATTGAGTCCATAGAACCCTCTGAAGAGTGTCCCACCAAGACCTGCCCTATCTCAGCAACCCTGCATTTCCTATGGCTAACACACCTAGCCGGCACATCCCCTGAAACTATGGGCAATTCAGCATGGCCAATCCAGCAAACCTGCACATCTTTGGACTGTGGAAGGAAATGGGAGCACGCAGAGGAAGCCATGCAGGCACAGGGAGAATGTACAAACTCCAGACAGATGGTTGCCTGAGGCAGGAATTGGCCTGGGTTCTCGGTGCTGTGCTAACCACTGAGCCACCATGCCACTTCCACCCTGTGGTAAAAGCTTTATTGTCACATAGTTGGGTTTGAACAATGTTTCAGCAGCTTCTGCATTCATTTCTTACAGCCTCAAATTACCATTAATGACACAACTTTCCATAGATTAGGGATTCATGACCAGTACTACTAGCCCAAACTACAACCACAGCCATTACCTGCTTGAACTTTTCGCTGGCTATTCATGACTGGTTTGATAAAGCATTGTCTATCGTAATGCTAAGCCACAAAGATCTGGTCTATCTGAGTTTTCTCAACTGGGGCAAAATGGTGGCATTATAATTGCCCTGAATGCAATGAATGTTTGACTATATCCATACTCCATGAAGATAGACATTGATGTGAGAACCTGTTACCATCAATTGACAAAATTCCCTCTCACTGTCTTCTCTCCCTGCTACTAAATGGGTTAGTTGTCAGTATTTTTCCATAACTCAGACTAAAGCAAGAGTGTTGACTGGGTTAGTAACTGAAGATATTGCAGAATGTAAGATAACAAAGTGTGGAGCTGGATGAACACAGCAGGCCAAGCAGCATCTCAGGAGCACAAAAGCTGACGTTTCGGGCCTATTGCAGAGTGTAGTGAAGTGGCAAGGAGCCCTACACTGCTTATTAACAGACTTCAGGAAGGCTAATAGAAGAAGCAAAAAAGGTACAAGTAGGGTGTTGGCATCACTGGCTGGGCCCACATCTATTGCCCATCCCTAGTTGCCCTTGAGAAGACAATAGTGAGCTGCATTCTTCACTTGTTGCAATCCATTTGCAGGAGGTTGATCCATGACGCAATTAGGAAGGGAATTCCAAGAATTTGATCCAGAGCCACTAAAGGAACAGTGATATATTTCTGAGGCGGGGGTACATTTACAACAGAGACATTCTTGAAGCAAACAATAGCTGCTTATCCATCAAGAACAGGAACCATGACTGATCCTCCCCCTCTTTAGTTTTTGGTTATTGAAGTCAACATTACCATCTGTAAGCTCCCTTCCAAGCCACCCACCTTGCTAATTCAGAAATATATTGCTGTGCCTTCAGTGAACTATCTTAAAGACTCCCTGTTTAACAGAGTTCAGTGAATAGATCCAACCTGCAATATTAACCAAAATGCTTAATTAGAAAGAAAGTAGAACCCGGTCAGACCCATTCTGAGTCTAAAGATGTTCCTAGCTTGCTGTGAGCTTCCTTCTGTTTTTCTTAAACAAACAATCTGTTTGCCTTTATTCAGCTTAATCTGCCTGCTGTTGTTGTTTCTTCACTGCTTCTTCAGTGAAAAAGAGTGCTCAGTTTTAAGAATAAAAATCCTTGTTGTTTTCAGTTCACCTTTTCAGGAAAGATGCCTAACAAAATCTATAAAAAGGATAATGAACTTGAGTTGTTATAGCAACTTTCATAAATTCAGAATATCCCAAGTCACTTTACAGCCAAGCAAGTAAATTCAGAATCCAATTGCTGATATAATGTAGGAAATAAAACTGCAACTTGCACACAGCAATGTATGCTGTTATAGTGATATTCAGGACGAATGTAGGCCAGGAGACCAGAAATGACTTAAACTATTTTTAAGTAATTCCACAGAATCATTTAGACTTACTATATAAAGCAGACAGGGATTTCGCTTAACATCATCTGAAAGAAACAGCTTAGCTGTCCCTGATTATGGGAAAGAACTGCTAGACCACATTACATACCGAAATCATGGAGCCAGAAGTTGATAAACTCAAGTCCCACTCCACGTGAGTGTGCTGTCACTATATTGAGGTTGTCAGCTAAGACTTTGAAAAGTAGACCGAGAAAGACTTGCTCTGATACTAGAGCTACAATCCTTCAAAGCATTTGACCTCCAGTGAAACTGCCAATATGGAGGCAAACAGTTTTCACACAGTTAGGTCACTTAATAATCAGAGGCATGAATGGTCAATGAATCTATTTGCTATTGGTTTTGGTTTAGGGACAAATGTTGACATGGAAAAATCTTCAAACATTAACCTATGGTTTTGAACATGCGATGGGAAAACTGTGCTGTGAGCCTGTGTAGGTCAGGTAAAACCACAGTCTCTCCCTTTCTACTGCCCATTGTCTCCTCCTCTTATGTTTAATGAAAATTAAATGGAACAGAATGTCTTTTGAGTTCCAGTTTTCTTCCTCCAGCTTCTGAATGGTTTGTATTCTTCGAAAGATGTAGAGCAGCTTGTCTGGGATGTACTCTAAGGCCCCACCAGCCTAATCCAGGTATTGGAACTTCATCTTGAACACACCTATTGTGTGCTTCTCAATGAACATGGTTGAAGAATAGGCTGCTTTGTGTCTATATTGTGCCACATCTAAAAGGTGGCATAATGGGGTCATTAATCATGATCACAGATGGTAGCCATTATTTCCCAATTACAGCCCCTGTAAGGCTTTGTGTCCTTGAAACAAAGCAGGAACTTGAGTGATACAAAACAGAAATATGGCACAGGCACAGGCCCTTTAGCCCTCCAAGCCTGTGCCAATCATCATGCCCTGAATAAACTGCCCTTATTCAATCCATATCTCTCCATTCCCTCCCTATTCACGTAACCATCCAGATGCTTCGTACATGTTGCTTGCTTTCACTATCTCCTCTGGCAGTGTGTTCCAGGCTCCTACCACTCTCTGTGTGAAAAACTTTCTTCACATATCTCCCTTAAACGTTTGTGCTCTCAACTTGAACCTGTGCCTCCTTGTAATCGAAACTTCAACCTGGACACAGTCATCATGGCAATTTCCAGGGTACCTGGTAGAATTTTAGGATATGTTCACATAAATTACAGATCACTTGTATGTTGATGAAATGGAACCCTTTTCTGTTGATAAACTCAACTGTGTGATACTATGGCCCTCTCAGTGTGATGTGTGTATTGTTTATTGTGCCCTATCCCTGGGGGGGATGCCAACTATGTTGGCACCTCCTACTATCCAGGCTGCAGCACAGACCTTGTAAAGGAGAACAGATAGAGATGGGTTGTAATCTGGTTGAAAATGCATCAGTTCTCACCCTCGTCCTATTCATCCTCTCACTCAACATCTCTTTTAACTCCACTCATTTTCTTCAGGTCAGAGGTGAAGCCATGGGTACCTGCATGGGCCCCAGTTATTCCTGTCTCTTTGTAGGGTATGTGGAACATTCCTTGCTCCAGTCCTGCTCCAGTCCCCAGCGACAACTCTTTCTCCAATACATCGATGATATCATCAGTGCTGCTTCCCTCTCTCATCTGAAATTGGAAAAGTTAATCAATTTCACTTCCAATTTCCACCCTGCCCTCACTTTCACCTGGTCTATCTCTGACTCCTCCTTTCCCTTCCGCAACATCCCTGTTATCATTTCTAGATAGATTGACCGCAAATATCCACTATAAACCCATGACTCGCACAGTTACCTGGAGTAGACATCCTCACACTCTGCTTCCTGTGAAAACTCCATCCCATTCTCTCAGATAACAAGGTGTAGAGCTGGATGAACACAGCAGACCAAACAGCATCAGAGGAACAGGAAGGATGATGGTTTGGGCCTAGACCCTCCCACTCTCTCAGTTCCTCCGCCTCAGTCGACTATGTTCAAATGAGGTCAATTTAGATGAGGGAGCCTCCGAAATATTCACCTTCTTCCTCAACCAAGGATTCCTCAGCTTTGTTGTCGACAGGGCCCTCAATCATGTCTGACCCATCTCCCGCATTTCCTCCCTCATCCCTTCTCTTCCCTCCCACAACAACAAAAGAGTTCCCCTTGTCCTCACCTACCATCCCACCTGCATCTACATCCAGAAGATCATCAGATGCCATTTCCACCACCTCCAGAGAGATGCCACTACTAGACACATCGTCGTCTCCCCTCCCTTGACCGCCTTCTGCAGAGACTGTTCCCTCTTGGACACCGTGATCCACAGTTCCTTCACCCCAACACCCTCCCACAGCCCCATAGCACCTTTCAGTGTAACCGGCGAAGGTACAACACCTGCCCATTTACCCCCTCCCTCCCCAGTATCCAAGGGCTAAAACATACCTTCTAGGTAAAGCAACACTTCACCTGCACTTCCCAGAATCTAGTCTACTGCATTCACTGCTCACAGGGTGGTCTCCTCTACATTGGGGAAACGAAGCATAAACAAGGTGACTGCTTTGCAGATCATCTACACTCTGCTCATGAAAAAAACACCCTGCACTACTTGTTGCCTGCCACTTTAACATACCACCCTGCTCCCTGACCCAAATCACTGTCTCAAGCTTGCTGCCTTGTTCCAGTGAAGCTCAGCACAAGCTGGAAGAACAACGCTTCATTTTCTGCTTGGGGACCCTGCAGCCCTCCGGACTCAAGTTCAATAATTTTAGGGCCTGAACTCCGCCCCTGAACTGGGCCCCTACCTCACACACCAGGCCTTATTATCACGTAGCCTGCCATTACATGCTTTTTTGGAACACGCGGGAAAGTGCCTTTTCCGAGTCTTTACATCGCTCGTCGATGTTTTTGTACTCTCTAGCACCGCCACAGACCAAGGGTCCGGGTGATACTGGTGTTATATGAGGCAGGTTGTTATTGTCATTAACGGAGACTGATGTTACGTGCAGCTTTGATGGTGTTATGTCTCGGTGAAGGATCTTTTCTCACCGTTTGTGGTTTTTGCTCACTTGTCACTGAAGAGTTGTAAGAGTTCGAGTGTCAGTGACAAAGTGAGTCTCGAGGTCTTTTGGGCGAACGTGTCATATCTCTCGATGCCGAGGAATGTCATGAGGTGGTTATTCATTTCTGACCACTTGCCTCGTGCGCCCATCACGAAGCCAAAGTAGCTGGGCACCGCGCCTCCCGTCGATTCCGTGATCTCGGCATTCAGATGTTTATACTTTTCCACTTTTTCACGCCATGCTGTTTCCAGTGCTTTATTGTCATTTTCGTACCGCACTGTGACATCTACGACCGCGATCTTCTGGTCTTTCTTAAATATGAGATCGGGTTTCCATAGGGAGCCGTGTTTGTCGAATAGCCTGGGCTCCACGTACGATGTCCAGCCGTACTTACTGACGTGTTTCTGCAACTGGTCAGCGATCTTGTTATGGCGTTTGATCTGAGCGTTCTTAACGAATGGGCAGTATCCTGAGATGTGTGGTAGGGTCTCATTTGCCATCTCACATCTATGGCATAGTTTGTTTCTTTTCGGCCTACCTCTAGATAATGTGGTTCTCGTCGGGTATAGATTACACCACAAGAGCACGCTGTTAATGAATCTAGAGGATTTTTGTTGTACTCCAGCCTTAGTCCAAGAATTAGAGATCTTGTCATCTCTAAAGTACTGGATGCCCGTTCCCTGACATTCCAGCTTTTGCCACTTTTCGAATTCCCACTCCCTCCAGCCTGCATACCTATTGGGTGGTTTCGGCCGCCCCGCGTTTGCCTTTTGGAGTATCGGCATCATGTCCTGGATGTCAGTCATCAGGTCTATTTCCCCCTCACCG
Organism: Stegostoma tigrinum; assembly: GCF_030684315.1. Taxonomy (NCBI): domain Eukaryota; kingdom Metazoa; phylum Chordata; class Chondrichthyes; order Orectolobiformes; family Stegostomatidae; genus Stegostoma; species Stegostoma tigrinum. The sequence continues at coordinate 20,836,440 of NC_081392.1, read as the reverse complement.
TTGCCGCGGCTGTTGGGTTGGAAATTTTCAATTTCCTTTAGGACCTTGAGTTCATGCAGTCCCGCAACTGTCTCTGTGTTGCTCTCCCCTTTATATTGAAAGGAGGCCCGAATGACTACATCACTGGACATGTCTAGTGCTTCGCGTTTGCGGATAATCGCGGATGGTATTTGCACTTCGAGTTTTGGGACGCCTAGGCCACCGTTCCTGTTGCTCAAATATAGCATTCCGTCTGTGGTATGAGGTGGTAGGTGTAGGAATTCTTTGGTGGCGTTACGGATGATTTGGTCCAGCTTTACAAGAGTAGTTTGTGATGCTTCTGTTAGGATCAGATGGAAGTACAATCTGGGGATGACATGTACCTTTAGGATTTCCAGCCGTTGCCGTGGTCGGAGAAGTGCTGCCTGTATTCCTTTAACCCAGGACTTAAGCTTCTCCTCCCACTCCCCTTCTGCCACACCTGCCCATGGATTGATGCGGGCACCCAGGTATTTCTCTGTGTCGCCTGGGGGTATGTAGGCTATGGATTCGTCCCGTAGCTTCCAGTTTGCAAAATGGTTGTACATGAAGGTTTTCCTTTTAAAAGTGAAATGGAATCCCTTCGTTTTCGCTGTGTTAATACTGAGGCCTGTATGGTCACAGTATGCCTGGAGCAGCTTCAGGTTCCTAGCCATACCAGTGTGTGAGTCGCTTAGAAGGCCGATGTCATCCGCGAAGGCCAAGGTCGAGCAGTTGACTCTTCTGCCACCCAGGGGCATGGAGACCCCTGAGTTGGCCTTCTCCAGAGAGCACACCAACGGATCCAGAGCAATGTTAAATAGAATTGGTGAGAGTGGGTCGCCCTGCTTCATGCCCCTCTCAATGGTTATTGGGGTGGTCAAGTTACCGTTCCCTTCCACCATCGTTGTGTTGCCAGTGTATAGGTCTTTAATGAGACTTACAAAGGCTTTCGGTAGTTGCATTCTTTGCAGAGATTTGATTAATAATTTGTGCCCAACCGAGTCGAACGCTTTCGCTAGATCAACAAAGACAACTGTGAGGTCCTTACGATTGTGTTTTGCTCCCTTGATGATATTTTCGAGGATAACAATGTTCTCATTGCATCCGGGAGTGGCTGCTAGAAACCCTTTTCGCTGGGGTTTATTTCGACTGTTTCACTTAGGCGTTTTGCCATTATTTTTGTGAACAGCCGGAGCAGCATTGGACCGATGGTTATTGGTCACCAGTTATCAATGTTTTTCAGGCGTTCCTTATCCTCGCACTTAGGAATCAGGACTGTTCGACTCTTTTTTAGTGAATCGGGGATCGTGCTTGACTTTAACCATAGGGAGAAGAGGTGGGGTAGACAAGTTTCCTCCTCCTCATGGAGTGCTCTTATGTCCTGCAATTTCAGGCCGTCTGGCCCAGGGGCACTATTCTCGTCTATCCCCTTGATGGCTGCTTCGACCTCCTCTACCTCTATGGGTTTCATCAAGGACCCGTCATCGACTTTGCCTGAGTATGGGGCATATTTATTGATGTTGGATTTCTCGTTTGGTTTAGACAGTTTCTCACGGTAACATGTCTCCAATTCCTCTTTTGCAAGAGGACAAGCGGATGAGGTCGGCGCGCCCATGATCTCGCGAGCTAGTTGGCGCCGATTGGTTTTGTAAAGCATCTGTATTGTTCTGAACAGCGCTTTGCTTGCTGCCCACCGTTTTTTTGCTCCGGTATTGCTACCGGGCTTTTTGTCTTTCCTGGCCCGATCTTTTCGAGGCCTTTTGATTTTGTCCTGTCTTTTCTTACTGTTTATTAGTAGGTCGGTAATGCTTTCCACTAGTCCGATTCCGAGGGCAAGCCACTATTGTTAGCCACTAACAGTCCCCATTAACAGCTAATCACCCTCCTAGGCAGATTGTTATCAAATCCTTTGTCTGTCCAACTGCTCTTCTGTCTCTTGGTGCTCTCTCCCCACGTTATTCACTCCTTACACTTTCCCCCATCCTATCTTCTGCATATAAACTGATGCTTTATTATCTAACATCAGTTCTGAGGAAGGGTTCCTGAACTTTGAATGTTAACTCTGATTTTTCTTCTCAGATGCTGCCAGGCCTACCGAGCTTTTCCAGCAACTTCTGTGTCTGTTCCTGCATCAGTAAGAGCCTTGTCTGTTGAGGATTGTGAGGTCTCAACAGGAGCCTACTGGAGCAGAAATTGACACTGACTTCTGTGACAATTCATTCTGTTTTAGTGAATGGTAAGACAAAGTCTAAAAAATTGGGATTTCGAAAGTGCTGTTTAAAGTAAATTGGGAGAGTGTGTTCCCCTCACCTCCAGAGTTAGCAGTAAAGGAAATAGGTTTGAAGTGTGGTTAGAGAGTGATCAGTGCTGACCTTATCTCTACTTAATACCACTGGATCAGGAAAAGCATTTCATCGAATCCCTACAGTACAGAAGCAGATTATTTAACCCATGAAGTCTATACCAACCCTCTGAAGAGCTACCCACCCACTCCCTGCAATTCTGCATTGCCCATGACTAATCCACCTATGCTGGACATCCCTGGGCGCTATTAGACAATGGGCTGAAATTGAAGTCAGCTCAGAAAGAGGGAACACCCAGAGACAAGATTCAGGTTTGGCTCACTCAGGATGGAAAGCCCTTGCTGGTTCAGTGACTGAAGGACGAAATGGAGCGATCTCAATGAGACAGAGAGCCAGTGAATTAATATATCACACATACACCAATCTGCACTGTCTCCCAACCTCTTTGGAGGAAATATCATAGGAAATGTGCCTGTTCAAAACTGCGGGGGGGTTTGCACTTTGACTTTGCCGGAGCTGTAGCACGTGTCCTCCCTCATCCATATTCATGAGGTGCTCAGTCACACCCACTGTGCGCTGCTGATGTGATTTGCTGCTGCAGATTAAACCCCCTTTCCTCCAGTCTTTGTACAAGGCAAGCTTGCTCTTTCTTTATCTATGAATGTGTGTGTGTGTGTGTGTGTGTGTGTGTGTAGCTATCGGATGGTTACACAGTTCATTAATAGTATTTACCAGAACGTGAGGGAGACAGAGAGGAAGAGAGATAAGCATCTCTACCGACCTGCCTGTGCATTCTCACAGTCCCACTTGGGCACATGCTATGGAGAAAATCACTTTCCAGCTCGGAGCTGATGTAGACCCAGGACTGGTTTTAACGGGAGGCTATTACTGAGGGGAGACCCGTTTTATCAGATGTGGCTGCAGCTGTGTTTCCAGAGGGATTGTGACCTGGTCTGTAAAACGCACACATCTGGATAGCCAGCAAACTCAGCCAAAGGGTCCAACCCGGCTAGACATCAGGGAGAGACTGTTTGAAGCCCTGTGTGTTCCAAACAGTCCTTGGTGTTGGGCGGTGCTGAGGATATTCAGTGCTGGGGCAGGAAGCGGGAGAAGGATGCGGTTGCAACTCACCGCAACCTTCCCGAGAGAGAGAGACTTCTCCTGGCGGTGAATGGACCCTGCCCCTTCTAGAGTTGTGCGCTGCTCAGGAACAGGAGCTCGCTTTTGTGTCTGGGGTCTCTCTTGCAGGAGCCAGTGCCACCCACTGGAGCGAGTGGCTGCGAGCGGCCCCGTGTCGCTGTCCGTGGTGCTGAACCCGTTCAATGTTACCCGGCGAATGCCTGGAATGCAACCTTTGGCTCTGCTGAGGATGGGATTGTTTACAGAAAATTGGTGAACAGGAGAGCCAATTCCCTCTTAGTTCTGAACGATTTTTATTTCTGTCATTTTGATTTCGTCTGTACCGTGAACGAAGACTGTGAGCCTGGTGTGTCCATCAGCACCAGTTGAAGCGAAAAGGAGGGAGAGGGTGAGAGAGAGAGAGGAGAAAGCAGTGAAGAAGGAGAGGTGTAAAGATTAGTATAAACTGGTGCAGAGCAGCCGCCTACTTTCGCTGACAGCTCCGCTGACTGAAACCAATTAATGTTTCTTTGTAAAGGTAACATGAGCTACAAAGTGTTTTCTTTCTCTGTCAACTACCAGTGTTTGGTTAAGTCTAATAAATCATAAAAGAGAATTTATACCCGGAGATTGCGAGGTTAACCCTCCATTACAGATATGCGGCTGTTTATATAGGCTTCAATCCTTTAGAGCATTTAACGTGTCGCAACTAAAATAACAGTGAGATATCGGAGAACATGAATAATCAAGTCGAGAACACTTTCTGTAGTGCAAGAGTCGCTTCAAAATAAATTCTGGCAGGTTTCTTTATTTAGATGAAGAACTGCAATCACATTTTTCCAAGATACCCCACACCCCATATTAAGTTGTCATTGAATATTGAAAGATGGATTTAGTATGGAAAGTGAACTAGAGAGAGGCTACAGATTAACCCACTGCACACTCTAGTAGTATTAACATAATGCAGTAGAAAGAAAATAGTATGGTGTTTATTGCAAATATATTGCTTGAAAATCGGAAGTTATGATCTTTTGCTTTGCAAAGCTATATATAATCTACAAATACGTGCATTCTGTGTTTCCAACATTGTTCACATAGAGAGAACAACTTTGAGGGAGATGGAGATTATCTATATAAAGAAGAGTTATGATATTTTAATAATTACTATTTGAAATCAAATGCCTAATTTTGGTTGCCTATATTGTCTTTATTTAATTGCCACAGTAGACTTGGGGCACTTTATTGATTGTGGATTTGGGAGAGATGGGCTCAGCCAAGTCAAGTGTCATCATTTGCAGTTTTTGTAAAATTCTTTATATCTTGGCAATGAGCAGTATTGTGTGTGCATGTGTCTGCATTTGCATACTCTTGTATGTGTTGATGATTTGCTGGTACACTGCCGGTAGGCCAAGTCCAAATCATTTGGATCCACCAGAAATGAAAATAGCAGAAGATAAAATTAGAGAAATGATGGAAGCAATTACCAAATGTGCTTTCTGTTACATATAATTGGCAGTCAAAGAGGTCTAACAAAATTATAGATGAAAAAGAAAGTCAAAATGTTTGATCAACCGACAGAAATATTACTTTACATTCAAGCAAAATGGTGTTTATTTGTAACATATGTAATTACACATGTATACATGGCATATTCCATAACATGTGAGTTATTTCATCTTAATATTGTGCTCGTCAAAAGGTGAATGAGTTTCATTAATGCTTGTTATGCAGCAATGGTTTTATAAGACCAGTTGTGTGTTGTCAGCAGATAACCAACATGTTATGTTCTATAGCCTAGAAATTACTATTATAATAGTAACAGCCGAACTTTTAGGTGTGGCATTTTTACTTGCACTTTTTTTGAGTAGCCATCAACTTCAAATAAAGGTTGGGTACAATCTTAAAATACTAAAATGAAGTCAGCAAACACATTTTGCTATGAGTTTTAGTAATCGCATTGTGCTGGCTTTCTGAAGTCTATTTCCATTTAATGCAATCTCTTTACTCTTTTCCAGACTTTAAGATTATTTTTAAATATTTGTCCCATATTCTCCCATCCTCTTCTGAGTCAGATGGATTCTCTAGCACCTTATCATCTTTACCATGTGATTCTATGAATGTCAGAAGGACATTTCACTGAAGTGTGCCCGAGTTTATGCTTCTATCGCCCATCTATGAATACTCCCCAGCATGAGTACTAGAATTTGATGTTGGACAGAAACCCTATTGATATCCCACAAGAACACAAAATTCTCGAGCAGGTGTAGACCATTTAACCCACCAACCTGCTCTACCATTCAATATAATCATAGATGTTTGGATTTTGAGTCCATATTCCCCAACCACTCCTCACATCCCATGATTCCTTGAGAGGTCAAAAAACCCCTATTTATCCTAGCTTTAAAAATACTCAATGATCGAGCATTCACAACACTCTGGGGTAAGAATTCCAGAGATTCTCAATACTTTGAATAATTTTTCCTCAAATCAATCCTAAAATGATCAACTCCTTATTCTGATACATATATTCTAAACTGCCCAATCAATCAGTGGAACCAGCCCGTCAGTATCTATCCCATTGAGCCCCTTCACAATCTTGCATGTTTCAATAAGAACACCTCTCATTTTTTGAACCCCAGACAATATAGACCTAATTTATTCCACCTTCCATGGTAGGACCACACTCCCATCCCAATTTAATGAACATTTGCTGTTCTGCCTCCAATTTATGCATGTAAGGCTATAAGAAATAGGTACAGCAGTGGGCCATTCTGCCCCTTGAACCTGCTCTGTTACTCAACAGGACCATGGATAAATTAACATTCTTCACATCTACCTTCCTGCCTTTTTCCCATAACCCTTGATGCCCTGTAGATCTTGGATCTATTTTGCTCTTTAGTATACACAAAGTCTCTGTCTCCCTGCTGTATGTCATAAGGGGTTCCAAAGACTCACAAACCTCTGAGAGAAGAAATTCCTTCTCATCTCAGTGTTAAATTTGTGCCCCTTAATGAGGTTGTTGACTTATTGACCAAGCTGATGTGTTTTTGTTCAGACATTTCATCACCATGCTAGGTGACATCATCAGTGGTGCGCCTGATGTAGTGATATTATTCTACTCTGCTTGGAATTTATACTGTCTGCTCAGCTATGCTGAGGACTGTCATTTTCGGTTTTGATCTGTATAGGTTTATATATGGGGCCCAATTCTATATGTTTGGAGAGCCATGCCTCTAGGAATTTCCGTGTGTGCCTATGTTTGGCTTGGGCTACTATGGTTACCTTGTCCCAGTTAAACTGATGGCCTTCATTGTCTGAGTGTACCGATATTAAGGAAAATTCATTGTACCGTTTTGCTGCTACCTGATGTTCATGTATTCTGATGGCTAGTTTCCTTCCTGTCTGTCCGATATAATGTTTGTGGCAGTCATTGCATAGTATTTTGTAAACTACATTGGTGCTGCATGCTGTGGGAATGGGATCTTTAATCCTTGTGATTGTTTGTTGTAACGTGGCTGTGGGCTTGTGGGCCCCGTGATTTCTAGTGGTCTTAGGAGTCTTGTTGTCAGTTCCAATATGTTCCTGATGTGGGGCAGTGTGGCTGGTGTGTTAGGGCGTGCTGTGTCCTTTTTTTTGCTGTCTGTTACATAGGCATCTGTGGATGAAGTTGTGGGGATATCTGTTTAAAGCGAGGATCTTGTATAAATGCTCTTCTTCCCAGTGTTTTTCTGGAGTGTGGCAGTGTCCCATGGCCCGCTTAAATAGTCTCCGAATGCAGCTTTGTTTATGGACATTAGGGTGGATGTAGAAGCTGCATCCACAAGCATCCACTCCCTCCACCACCAACCAAAAGTGGCTGAGCCACTGCCCAGTACAGACACAACATGACGCCCCAACTTATATACTCAATGCACTGACCAATAAAGGCAAACATACCAAACACCTCCTTTACTATTCTGCCTACCTGCAACTCCAGCTTCAAGGAACAGTGAACCTGCACTCCAAGGTCTCTTTGTTCAGCAACACTCCCCAGGAGCCAATCATTATGCATGTAAGTACTGCTCTGATTTGCCTTCCCAAAATGCAACACCTCATATTTATCCAAATTAAAATCCATCTGTCACTCCTCAGCCCATCTGGTCAAGGCCACATTGTACTCTGAGATAACCTTCTTCACTGTCCACTGCACTACCAATTTTAGTGTTTTATTTATTTATTGGAAGTGGGTGTTACTGGATATGCCAGCATTTATTACCCATCCCTAGTTACGCTTGAGAAGGTGATGGTGAGCTGCCTTCTTGAACCACTGCAGCCCACTGCTGGGGTTGACCCACAATGCCCTTAAAGAGGGAATTCCAGCATTTTAACCCAGTGACATTGAAGGGAAGACAATATATTTCCAAATCAGGATGGTGAGTGGCTTGGAGGGGAACTTGCAGGTGATGGTATTCCCATATATCTGCTGCCCTTGACCGTCTAGATGGAAGTTGTCACAGGTTTTGAAGGTGCTGTCTGAGGACCTTTGGTGAATTCCTGCAGTGCATCTTATAGATGGGGCACACTGCTAGTACTAAGCGCCGGTGCTGGAGGGAGTAAATGCTTGTGGATGCAGTGCCAATCAAGTGGGCTGCTTTATCTTGGATGGTGTCAAGCTTCTTGAGTGTTGTTGGGGCTGCACCCATCCAGATAAGTGTGGAGTGTTCTGTCACACTCCTGCTTGTCCCTTGTAGATGGTGGGCAGGATCTAGGGAGTCAGGAAGTGAGTTACTCACCACAGTATTCCTAGCCTCTGACCCGCTCTTGTAGCTGCTGCATTTATGTGGTGAGTCCAGTGGAATTTCTGATCAATGATAACTCCCAGGATGTGGATGGTGAGGGATTCAGTGATGGTAACAACATTGAACGTCAGGGCGTGGTGGTCAAATTGTCTCTTGTCAGTGATGCTCATAGCCTGGCATTTATGTAGCTCGAATGTTACTTGCTACTTGTCAGCCCATGCCTGGATATTGTCCAGATCCTGTTGCATTTGGACATGGACTGCTTCAGGATCTGAGGAATTGTGAATGGCGCTGAACATTGCACAATCATCAGCAGACACCCCCACTTCTGACCTTTATGATGGGGAGAAGGTCATTGATGAAGGGGCTGAAGATGGTTTGGCCTAGGACACGACCCTGAGGTACTCCTGCAGAAATGTCCTGGAGCTCAGATGATTGTCTTCCTACAGCCATGACCATCTTCTTGTGTGTCAGAAATGACTCCAACCACCACAGAGTTTGCCCCGATACCCATTGATTTCAGTTTTGCCAGGGCTCCTCGATGCCACACTCAGTCGAATGCAGCCTTGACGTGAAGGGCTGTCACTCTCTCCTCACTTCTGGAATTCCACTCTTTTGCCCATGTTAGAACCAAGGCAGCAATGAGGTCAGGAGATGAATGGCCCTGACAGAACCGAAACTGGGCGTCACCGAGCAGGTTATTGCTGAGCTGCTTGATAACACTGTTGATGACAGCTTCCATCACTTTACTGATGATTGAGAGTAATCTGATGGGGTGGTAATTGGCCGGGTTGGATTTGTTTGCTTTTAGGTACAGGACATAATTGGGCAATTTCCATATTTTTGCATAGACACTAGTGTGTAACTCTACTGGAACAGCTTGATCATGGGAGCAGCAAGTTCCGGAGCACAAGTCTTCAGTACAGTTGCTGGAATGTTTTCAGGATCAATAGCCTTTGCAGTATCCAGTGCCTTCAATTGTCTCTTGATATGACATGGAGTGAATTGAATTGGCTGAAGATGGTTATCTGCTATGCTGGGGACCGCTGGAGAAGGCCATGATGGATCACCCACTTGGTATATCTGGCTGAAGTTTGCTGCGAAACCTTCAGCTTTATCTTTTGCATTGATGTGCTGGGCTCTTCCCTATATGGAGATGGGGATATTTATAAAGCCTCCTCCCTAATGAGTTGTTTAACCATCCACCATCATTCAGGACTGGATGTGGCAGGACTGCAGAGCTTAGGTCTGATCCATTGGTTGTGGGATCACTTAGCTCTGTCTATCATTTGCTGCTTATGCTGTTTGGACACAAGTCATCCTGTTTGGTGGCTTCACTAGGTTCATACCTCATTTTCAGGTTTGCCTGGTGCTGCTCCTGGCATGTCCTCCTACATTCTCCATTGAGCCAGGGTCAATCCCCTCGCTTGATGGTAATGGTTGAGTGGGGGATATGCCGGGCCATGAGGTTACAGATTGTGCTGGAGTATAATTCTGCTGCTGCTGGTGGCCCACAGTGCCTCAAGGATGCCCAGTCTTAAGTTGTTAGATCTGTTTGAAGTCTATCCCATTTAGCACAGTGATAATGCCACACAACACGATGGATATTGTTCTCAATGTGAAGGCAAGACTTCGTCTCGAGAAGGACTGTGCAATGGTTGCTCTTACTTACACTGTCGTGGACAGATATATCTGTAGCTGGCAGATTGGCAAGGATGAGATCAAGCATGTTTTCCTTTTAGAGCTGGATGAACACAGCAGGCCAAGCAGCATCAGGGGAGCAGGAAAACTGACATTTCAGGCCTAGACCCTTCTTCAGAAAGATCTTCTCCATTTCTGAAGAAGGGTCTAGGCCCAAAATATCATCTTTCCTGCTGATGCTGCTTGGCCTGCTGTGTTTATCCAGCTCTACACCTTGTTATCTCAGATTCACCAGCAGCTGCAGTTCCTATTATCTCTGTTTTCCTCTTGTTGGTTCCCTCACCACCTGCAGCAGACCCAGTCTAACAGTTATGTCCTTAGGGCCCGACCAGCTCAATCAGTAGAATTGCTGCTGAGCCACTCTTGGTGATGAACATTGAAATCCCCCACCCAGAGTACAGTTTGTGTCCATGCCATCCTCAGTGCTTTCTCTAAGGCTTGTTCAATATGGAAGAGTATCGAATCATCAGCCAAGGGAGGGCAGTACGTGGTAATCAGCAGGGGTTTCGCTGCCCATGTTTAACCTGAAGCCATGAGACTTCATGGACTCTGGAATCAAAGACTCCCAGGGTAACTCCCTCCTGACGATCCCACTGAGCAGTTATCCCACATTGTCTGGGTCACTGGATTAATAGTCTAGTGACAAAAGCAATAGGCTATTGCCTTCCCTTGTCATCTGCAAACTTATAAGCATTCTTGCGATATTCATGTCCAAATTTGTACAAATGACAAGAAGCAGCAGACCCAGCACAGAACCTTGCAGCACACCTCTGGTCACAGGCTCAAGTAAGCTTTTTAATATGGATGGCACAATGCTGATCCACACTGATCCTTACAGTAGTCCTCTTCTAACATACTGCTGAACAGGAAATGTCCCACTAGCCTCTGCTTCCTTGTCCCTTAACCAATATTCTATTAATGCAAATCTACTACTCCAACTCCAGGAGTCCATTTCTTTTCTATTAATCTTTTGTGTGGCTCCTATTTGAACGCTTTTTGAAAATCAAGGTATACTACCTCTACACATTTTCTTTAATCTGCCCTACATCCTCAAATAGCTTTATTATGTTTGTCAAATAGATTTCTATTTTGTAAAATGTTCTAATAAAACTATTTTTTTTTGAGCGCATTATTAAGAATTCCTTAGCAATTACTTCCAGCATTTTCCCTGTGACCACTGTCGGGAGAACAGTTCCCCTGACAGTACTGTCTCCTTCCTACATTGAAATATGGTTTTACATTTGCTAACTTTCTCTGTGATGGGACTTGACTCAACTGTAAGAGATTTTGGAACATTAAAGATGGTATCTCCACAGCAACCTTTAGAATCCTAAGGGTGTTGCTAAATTTTGATTTTCCAATATATTTTCTTTGCTGTGTTATTTACTGTAATTTCTTCACTTCTTTTGGTGCCGCTCTAATTCTGGTGAGCAACTTTTGCCTTGTACTGTCTCTCTACAGGTATTGGAAAACACTGATAAATGTATTAAAGAGGGGATAGGTTAGCCCAGTTGGCTGAATGGCTGGTTTGCAATACAGAGTAATGCTTACAGTGCAGGTGAATTTCTGGACTGGCTGAGATTACAATGAAGCACACCCCTTCCGAATTTCTCCCCTCACCTGAGATGTGGTGACCTTTGGGTTAAACCACCCATGATTTTCTCTAAAGACCGTGTATCCAATAGTCTGGTAAGATGGTGACATTGCCTTACACTAAAGAGTTCAAAATAAATTTCCTTACTTTGGTTGTGGATTGAATGTGGAACTTGCTGTCATACATTAAAATGGGAGCTAGATAAATAGGAGTGAAAAATTATTGGAAAGGTGAATTGATAGGATGGATGGAGATTCATATGGAATGTAGACAAGAACATAGTTTGTTTGGGATGATCGTCTTACTTTCATTTATTTTTTATTTTCTCACTGGATGTAGATTTCACTGGTATTCATATCGCATCCTCAACTGTCCTTGAACTGAGTGGTCTATTAGACATTTCAGAGGGTTGTTAGGAGTCAACCATATTACTGTGGGTCTGCTGTCACCTGTAGCTCAGCCCATTTGACGATGGCAGATTTTCTCCCTTAAAGTGAACCAGCTGGGAGTTTGTAACAATTGATGATAGCTTTGTGGTCACCATCATTGACACTACTTCGTATTCCAGATTTTTCAATAGAATGTAAATGTTACCAGCTTTAGTGGTAGGATTGGAATTCATGTCCCTGAAGTGTTATCTAACTATTTGGTTTCCTACTCCAGTTAAATTAGCGCTATGCCACCATTTCACTTTCTATATTGCATCTGTTACGTCAAAGGCAGAAGAAATGGCTTTAGTGCCTTTGAGTTTAAATGGGGGAAATTCACTCACATCATCTGGGGCATGTATATGGATATTGGATAAGGACAGAATCAATTTGGACTGTGATGCTGCTCTTATTAAGTGACTGACAGCATATACAATCCGGATATTCTGCTCTGTAATGTTCTATGTTCTATGCCACTTGCGTGAGGTGCAGAAAAGTGTCTGCTGTTTCTGGAAATGAACTTCAAAGAGAGGAGGGGAAGAAATTCACAGATTGTGAGAAGCTCATTACTCTTCATAAAACAACTCCCTAACACTACACACAGCCATTTGTGGCAAATTCTCATGCTCTCATTCTAACTAAAATGGATGAGAAACTCCATCAAGAAACTAGGAAGGTGCTACACATCAACATTCAATTACATCCACCAGGATGAGCAGTTAAACATCTTTGCTCCTGTGCAGTTTCTGTCTTGATATGAAGCAGTGAATCACTAGGCTATAATGTAAGATTTTAATATTCAATCACCATTTCCATTATAAGATGGTAATTCATACCCATTTCATGTCTGCAAAATGCAATGTTTTCTGCTTCAAGTCAGCTGACACATTTGATTCAGGTGAAATGGATGCAAATTAGTCTAAAGAGAATGCAAGAAGCATCTTTGACAACACCACCCTATCCAAATCTCAACAAATTATGGCATTGTATGGAAAAAAATGATCTGCATTTAAAAAGTAGAAAATTGAGAAAGCCAAACTCGAAGGAAATGCTAACATATCAAACACAGATGAGAAAATATTTCAACAGGGCATGTAGATCAGGTACTGTTCACACTATAGTTTAAATATATTACCTGTTAAATATGTCTACATAACTAATTTTTCTGTTTGGAAAATTTCATTGGATAGAAGAAGAAAGACTCTTTTCAGCATTTTACCATCCAAAGTGCAATTTGTAAACCCAGGTGCATTCAGAAAAGAAAACTCCATGAAATCAGAAAGTGACAATTTAGCCTATCAGAAGTCAGGCAGCTACTTCCTGCTGTGTGGCCAATCAAGAACAAGAGGTTATAGGTATAGCATAAGTGGCAGTATATTTAAAACAGAAATGAGGAGAAATTATTTTCCTCAAAGGGCCATGAATCAGTGGAATTCACTACCCCTGAGTGTGATAGACACCAGGACATTGAGTTAATTTAAGGAAGAGACAGTCAGATTTTTAATTAGTTATGGGGTCATGAATTATGAAGAGTGAGTAAGTGGAGTTGAGGCTGAAGTGAGATCAGCCATGATTTTATTGAATGGCCTCCTCCTGCTCCTGGGACGTCATGGTGGATCAGTGGTTAGCACTTTACCTTGCAGTGCTAGGGACTCAGGTTCAATTTCCCCTCTCGGGTAACTGTCTGTTTGGAATTTGCATGTTCTCCCATGGTCTGTGTGGTTTGTGTCTTGATGCTCTGGTTTCCTCCCACAGTCCAAAGATACGCAGGTTAGAGTGGATTGACCATGATGAATTGTCCTGTAGTGTCCAGGGATGTGCAGTCTAGGTGTGTTACCCTTGGGGAATGTACTGGGGGGAGGGGTGAGTCTGACTGAGATGCATTTTCAGAGGCTTGGTGTACACTTGATGGGTCAAATGCTCACACAGTGCAAGGCTTCTATGGTTTTAGTTCTCATATTCTATCATGTTTGTCCAGCTGGCAATGTTAAATCCATTTCTCTCATCGCTTTTTTTACTGTACTCCTCAATATTTTTGTTCATGTTTTTATTATTCACTGAAATATAACTGATGTGGTTTCAACAACCCATGGTGATAATGGATTTCAGATCCTCATGATCTTATCTGTGGAATTATTCCTCTACTCTCAAGGGAAAAAGCAATTGTTCTTAATGTCCAGTGCCACAGAATATCCAAATTTAAAATATTTTTCCATTTCTTCAAAGGGCCAAAATCCTGGAATCTCCTACCTGACAGTGTTCTAGGTAGATCCTTGCCCAAGGATTGCAGTGGTGCAAGAAAGGAGCTCACAGCCAACTACTTAGGGCAATTAGGGTGGGAAATAAATGACCAGCAAAACTCATACCCCTCCAAAAAATGCAAGCTGCTCAAGCATGAATGGAATCCTTTTTTTGTGGAATAACTGACATGCAATCTACAGGAGGTTAGATATTGTCAATGAGAGGGATGTCAAATGGAAACAGATAGGATCCTTAAGAGATTTGACAGGGTAAATGTTGAGAGGATGTTTCCCTTCATGTGAGAATCTAGAACCAGAGTGCTTAGTTTCAGAATTAAGGGGTGTCAATTTGAGACTGAGATGAGAGGATTTTTTTTTCCTCAGGGAGTTGACAGTCTTTAGAACTACTTGCTACAGAGAATTTGGGGGGTAGAATCTTCCTGTATATTTAAGACATGGATTCTTTATCAGTAATCGAATCAAGGATCATGAGGAATAGCAAGGAAGAGGTTGTGAGCAGCGTTAGATCAACCATGATCCTGCTAAATGGTGGAGCAGACTCAAGAAGCAGGATGGCTTTCTACTGTTGCTATTTCTTATTTTCTTATGGAAAGAGTAGCACAGGTTAATATTTCTGCTACAATCATCCATTACTTCACTTTCAGATTCTCACAGAATTACTGTAAAGTCTCACCATTTCCTATTTTCATTTCCATATTTAAGACGTGGCAGTTTAGTTTGACTCCCTCAGGATTGCCTTCTGTAAGATACAGCAGGAGCCAGAGACAGACTAGTCAATCTTGTGCAGACCAGATTCTGATGGCTTGTGCCTAATGCTTTTCAGGCTCAGATTGAGATGCTTTGTGTTTCCAGCATTCTCTTACTTTGTTTCTATCTGAACACCCAGTTGCTTTCCACCACAAATCACCTGTATATCTGTCAGGATTATAGAGACTGAACACTTTTCTTGTCCCTCACTAAAGCACTGAGACCAATTTCAGCAACGCCCACATTCTGGGTGACAGAATTCTGAAACCTCCGGCTTCTTCAGAATCAGAGATTGACAGATAAATCCGTAACAATATGAGAAACTCAGGGAGGTTATTTCTTCTTGGTATTTAAGCCAGGACATAAAAATTTGCATGGAGTATTTTGCATTGTTGAGTAGTTAGGAATAAAGTCACTGTTGGAGATTATCTGGAACATTCCTTTTATACACCCTGCTAAGAAAGGATTTATGGGTCAGATATTACATGTTCCATTTAATATTTTCACAAAGGGAATAATAACACTCTAATGCTCACATAGTTTGCACAATTATTATGAGAAACCATTTCTGTCTTTTGATGTTAATGCAAAGTATATAATCTTCCAGAACATCATTACCTTCTATAATTTTCCAGTCTTGTTTTGTAAATATTACGTGATTGCATTGATACAGCCAACTGGGGATTGCTGGCAGGCCAGTTAGCTTGTAGGTTAGAGAGGGACGATGGGAATGGAGCATGTTGTATTGATTTGTATTTTCACAACCCCTCTCATCACCATCTTCCAGAACCTGGGAGCTAGTGGGAGACACTTCCACCTGGAGCCCACTTAACCCATCGAAAGTGACCAATTGTGGTTCTGTCTGCCTCTGGCGACAGTTTGGATGTTGAACCCTATACTGCATGGAGAGATTTCCTGTTAAATCTGCTGGCCTCCTGATCAGTTCTGAAGAAGGATTCCCCTGAACATTGGTGATAGCAGCTGTCGTATAAACATTAGTACTGCCTACCCTCACTAATACTGCCATCACCCCACCATCTTCCACTAGCCCTATGTGACTATCCCCAGCATCCCAAGAGTCCACTTAACCCATTGTGAGACTATGTGGCTATCACCCAGCTGTTTCTTCTGGGTGCAGACCCCACAATGGCCATTGTTCATGATGGCACTGATGAGAACCTGGGCCTCACGAACAGTCAGTAATTCTCAGGGTGGCCAGCTACCCTTGATGTGAGGTGGCTTGAGATTCCATTAATTACCAAACTTGGATCACACCACTTGCCACATGGTCTGTCAGCATCATCCCAACTGACTGCAGTAAAATCTGGTCCTGGTTCCTGATGTTCCAGTGGCAGATATTTAAGCATTTATTAGAAATTTCACAGCTCTTTCAGCCGAGATCTTTGAAGTACGTGGGTTAATGACTGCTAAAATAATTGGATTCCATGTAAGTGCAGTGAGTCTTTCCAAAATTGTTACACTGCAGCATTTTATATATTACGGGAAGGTAAAATCCTCAGTAAATACAGTTCAACTTGGCAATTGAAGGAAAAAAATTACTTTCAAAAAATAACTCATAACCACATTCAAACAGCACCTCAATGTGCTTTATATGATGACAGGCTTTTTGAAGTCACTACAGGGGAGTACAGCAGTTTCTCTGCACACAGAAAGACTCCACAAGTATTGCAAGTTATAATGAGGGGATTTTCTTGTGTTGATGGTGTTTTTAGTGGAAATAATAGCTGAGGGGCTGGGGAATTTCTTTCTTCATTTGCCAAAGATCTTTAAGGTTCACCTGAGCACTGCTGCACCAGTGCATCACACCCTCTGTTTGCAATCAGGCTCAAATTTTCTAACTCTAAAATAATAACTGTTCAAAGCCTTTCTGTTTTTTTTTATTTATGTTGGAGAAGTATTTATTGACAAGCACGCTTTGAAAAATGTTGTATAATATAAAGTGTTGGGGTTCAGGGAAATAGGGAGACATTAAATCAAAATGTAATCAGGAGCTAACAAATATCCCTCTGATTTGCTTGGCCTGTGAAAGGTAACTATTAAGCTAAATGTGGGCGATCTCCCTAACCTTATTGACCCAGCAATCAAATGACCCTCAATCTTAGGTTTTAGATTCCAAGCTTGAAATAAACTAAACAACCCAAATGAACTCAAAAACAGAAATTGCTGGAAAAGCTCAGCAGGTCTGGTAGAATCTGTGGAGAGAAATCAGAGTCAACATTTCAGGTTGAGTGAACCCTACCTCAGAAATGGGATCCAATGGATTGTGTTGTCCAACTGCTTTCTAAATAACAAAGATCCTGAAAAAAAAGGATCAAGGGATTGTCCCTTTGTATAATGAACCTGAAAACAGTTAGAAGTCTTTGACATGAAAAATCAAATCCAGTTTGTTATTTGTGGAGTCCAGTCCAAGGCAGACTTCCTGATTGGTGCTCTGCTGTGAATGATAACAATGAGGTGGAGTCTGAAGCTATTATTAAAGAATAACACGGCATGGAAACAGACCCTTCGGTCCAACTTGTCAATGATGGCCAACTTTCCCAAACCGAACTGATACCATTTGCCTGCATTTGGCTCATATCCCTCTAAACTTTTCCTGTTCATTTAACTGCCCAAATGTCTTTGAATTTTGAAATTGTACCTGCATCTACCATTTCCTTTGGTAGTTCATTCTACATAGAACCACCCTCTGTGTGGAGAAAGAAAATTCCCGCAGCCGTGGGACCTTGTGATGCTGGGGTAGTGTTCCTGTATCTAATCCAGAAAACCTGGGTTCAGATCCTAACGATTCCAGAGGTGTACCTGTCCGAACAGGTTGTTTGAGAGTGATAGTGACAGCCAGTCAGGAGTCACTTGAATCCTGGAATGTTCTGACTCGCTAGCTGAATGGGTGAAGTAAACTGTTTAAACTCCAATCTTGAGTTTATCCACCGAGGAATCTCATTACAGGTTCAATCTGTTTACATCTTACAATCTTCCAATATAAAATGGAGAACTTTTCTCCCTTGTGCAGAATCTTAAACTGGAAATATGCCTTTATTGTTAGGTGACAGTCTCACCTGCTGACAGATGATGAATTTGTAGAGAATGGAGGTGGGTGTTGTGTAGGAGGGGAGGAGCATTATAATTACTTGTAGCTTCCCGATCACATTTGGGTGTATGAGTGCATGCGTGCTAACCAGGATTGGGTTATCAAAAACATCTCCACACAATGATCCTGGGAGACATGTTGGCAATCTGCTCTTTATGGGAATGCATGAACTAGGCATGGAGCAGTGAGACCGGATCCCAGCCTCAACTGGATCAGCCCTGTGCTCCTAAGATGCTGCTTGGCCTGCTGTGTTCATCCAGCCCCACACTTTGTTATCTCGGATTCTCCAGCATCTGCAGTTCCCATTATCTCTGTATCAGCCATTTGTTCTCTGACTTTAAATCTTTTAAGAAGCAAATTGAGAAAACCATATGTAAATCGTTCAGATCAAAGCTAAAAACCGAGAGTGATATGAGAGCAGAATTTAGAGCAGTGTAGGCCTTGCTGAACAGTGATGATAGCAAAGCGTCCCTTTTGAATAAACAGTTTTTTTCAACAGAAAGTCACTGGTATTTCATCGAATTGTCTCACCCCAGGTGGGAACCAAAAGGGAATAAAATAATTCTGACATCAATAACAGACTCACAGCTCCACAGCATGCATCCGTTTTATAATAAATAAATAATATCAACTCATTAAGAATGGTTTGACCTTCAGAGCTGCTTTCTGTTTGCTCAGCACTCATTTCTGCTTTTATCACCTCGCGAGGCTCCTCCATTCATTCACTTTGGGGTTTAGTTCTAATTCACTGCCGGACTCTGTAGCTCAATGGTCACTTGGCTCTCGCTGATCTTGAAAAACACATTAAAGTTATGGTTGTCAGGGGACTGAGGCTAAACACAGCCAGAAATGAAGCACTACCGTCTGTCTGCTCTCAGCTCTGATGATCAGAAGTGAAATATATTTGGATGGTCTACTCAATTTGCTTCTTAGAAGATGCAAAGCCACGAATGACAATTAGGACCAAGGCTTGGATAATGCATTGTCAAACCAGCCCCTCTTCTCCACAAATTGTAAAATGAGATAAACATACTTATTCTAGCTCCCAAGAAAACCAATTAAATATTGTATCCATATCAGACTTCAAATAACAAGATCTATTGACCATATTTCTTAATAAACACAATTATCAAAATAAAATGCATTCGATGAAGATGCAATGATTGGTGAGTATACAAATTAATTGGTAAGCGTTTTGTTATGGAAAAAGATAAATGCTTAACCCTCTAAATATCACAGAGAGACACCTAAAAAGGAAAACAGACAGGAAAAACTGGTTCTGAGAAAGGGTCACTTGATCTGAAATGTTAACTAGGATTTCTGTCCAGAAATGCTGCCAGACCTCCTGAGCTTTTCCAGCAATTTCTGTCTTTGTTTCTGATTTACTGCTTCTGCGATTCTTTTTCTTTTTAGAAAAAAAGATTTCTTAGCAGAGGTTGGCTTTCTGAAAGAAAATTCTGACAATCAGTTATTCTTCAAAGTGAAGGGGTAAAGCCTGGAAATTCTGGAGCCTGTTGCTTAGATGATCTGGTTGGTGTGGTTGGGTTGTTGCATCAGTTGTTTCTGAAGTCTCGCAGATGTTGCCCGCTCAGGAAATCCAATCTCGAGATGTTTCTTCAATCACTCTTTCAAAAGAGCATTTCGGTTTCATCCTCAACTCAGAAAACAAAAGCGAGATCAGCTCGGCAGTTTGTTCATAGAAAACATTCCTTCCTAATCAACTTGTTGTTAACAAACTCTCCCTTTAACTGAACCAACTAAAACAAACCCCTCTCCAAACCAATTTAGGATAACAACAGAACCTACAGCAAAACATATGGTTATCAGCAACCATCAGATTTACAGGAAGCTTCTTTTTAAATAATAGTCTCCATTGTGAACTTCCAATGACCTCTTTTAAAATAAGTAACTCTGGTATTTCCGCCAAATTTAAAATAAAGCCACAGCCCTTCAAAACTCAAGTCCTCCAAGAAAGTCTAAACATAAAATGTCTTTGTCACACCATCCACACCCCAGATGGAGCACTGTGTCCAAAACTGTACACCATAATTCAAGAACAGTGTCAATACCTACAATGAGGGAATTTGTTACATAGAGTAATGACATACATAGAGTAATGACAGAATCTAGAATTGTTCTGCTTAGAAAAAAAACATAATGGAATTTAGTCTTCATCCTTATATTCTTGCATTAAATCAGCGCTTTTTAAAATGTAATTGTTTTAAAGTGTATTTAAATATTTAAACTTGATATGTAGATTTTTAAACTGAGTTGTCCTCAAAGGATACTCAATGGATTTCTTGCACAAAAGCTTTATGTTCTATTAATTATCAGTACAGTATTGTATTAGTTCTTTCAAGTTTCAACGTCTGCTAAATAGCAGTTCTGTTTCTATGTACTGCTTACAGGGCATTCCCACATTTGTAACAACCAAAATGACATTTCCTGCTTTCGGGAGGCATTGTACATTCTGCAGCCAAGGTGGAGGTTCTTCTTGGGTAAAATGGATGCTCTTCTGCCTTTCATGACCTAATATACAAAACATGTATCTTTGCAAAACTTTTAAAATAGTGTTCTTTGGTTCCAGGCTTAATAAATCTTCCTGCCAAAATCAAAGCTACAATTTTGAGTCTCCCAGTCATCTAACTGTTTTAATATTGTCCAAACTTTATTTGTCTGTTAGTCTCTTTCTTCATATTTTCTAATTGTTCCTTTTCATCAGCTTAACTAAAATCTGAGGTGTTTTCCTGTATTGCAACTCTGCTATACATTGTTTGTCTGGGTGTCTGTTCCTTGTCGCTATGCCCCATGGAGACTATTCACAATTACAGCAATGTTCTTTGGAGGTGACAAAATTCTTTTTCATTCCTTGCTTTTGCACTTTTAATTGTAAGGGTGTTGTTCCCGCTTTCCCTCAGGGACCTCTAAATTTATTTCTGGAGCCTCCAAATGCTTCCGATCAAGCCTCCTTCTCTAAGGCTTTCTCCTCTTTGCATTGTGGCTAGCATTGAATCTTCTCCCTGTGCCTCTTATCAGATCTGAGGTGAAGGTTTTATTTTGACACGACTGCTGCTCCCCCGACTGCTCTTGACTTATCATTTTGGCATTTCAGCTGCTGATTGACTACGTGTATCTACTTAAACTGGCAATGCTTCTGATGTGGGTAACTCATTTGTCTTCTAAAAATAGTTCTTTCTTCTTCAGGATCAAATGTATTCTGTCAAGCACACTGCTGCTCACCATGTCACATTGTGGTAGATTGCTGCCAAACATTCTCTTTTCTCTATGCTGTGCCTAGGGATTGGCTTAATATTGCAGTAGACAATAGATCACCATACAGTTTTAACAAAAAGAAACACTGACCATACACATGTGATGTAATTTACTACATGATGGCAAGAAATAGAAATAACATTAAATCATGAGGTGTAATTACTAAGGGCCAAGTACATCACAGCTGTCCCCATCAGGATCTCACACTGGTCTAACTGAATTTCCATCCAAAGATTGTGCATCGTCAGATTAGGTGAAGCTGAATACAGTTTAACATTCACTCTTTCAGGATTATTAATTTAAGCATCGGCATACTGAACAGAACAGAAGTGGTTAGTTCAGTTGGCTGGATGAATGGTTAGCAATGCAGAATAATGCCAACAATGTGGGTTTAATTCCTGCACTAACTGAAGTTACTGTGAAGGACTGTTCTTCTCAACTTCTCCCCTCACCTGAAAGGTGGTGACCCTCAGGTTAAACCAGCACCAGTTGTTTTCACTCTAATGAGTGTGGAATGATGGTGACTTTACCTTTTGTGCAGAACAACATTAATGCAGTGAGTTTGATCCTCATATAGATTGAACTCGTTGAAAGGGATGGTGCCTTCAGTCTCTATAAATATCCAATTGTCTCTCCCTAATTGAGTGAGATGTCTGGGGTTCTTTGTGGTTTTGGTTAATTATTAAAAACAATTGTTGGGCAGAAAACAGGTAAATTGCTTATTTGGATCACTCCTCAAAGAGCTAGCAGAGGCATGATGGAGTGAATGGCCTCTGACTCAGCCATTTCACCCAAACCTGGCTTTACTCCACTCCCTGTTGTCAGCAGTTTCTCAGGGTCAGACATTGGAATAGGTAGTTCCAGAGTATTTTAGATTAAGACTGCTCTAAATGAGGTAGATTAGGAGATGAGGGAGGGTGAGGTTTGGAAGGAGGAAACGGAGAGTGAGAAAGAGTTAGAGAGAAAATAAGACTGTGAAATGGACAAAGAGAGTAGGGGTCTGGACCCGAAATGTCAGCTTTCCTGCTCCTCTGATGCTGCTTGGCCTGCTGTATTCATCCAACTCCACACCTTGTTATCTCTTGTAAGCAGCAATTGGAATTGTGTAGGGGCCGAGCTCTGTAAGGTATTTTGTGTTGGATTCAGAGTTCCTATCTGATGATGCAGATGAACAGCTGGAGGTGGGACTTGCTTGATTGTTGATCAGATGAATACACATCACCTTTAAGGCAGTAGAATAGAGATGTTTGTGTTGAGTCTAAATATACAACCTCGATGTGTATAACATTTGTTCTATTCATTAACCATTTATAATGCGTTTTTCCTTGGCTCGATGAAAGTCCTCTTGATTTGCAACACGCACAAGAATCACTTTGAATTCTTGCCCAGTTAAAATTAGCCTAAGCATTTTCAGAGCATACCACTTCAAAGCTCCTAAATAGGTCAAGGATGTAGCTTTGGAATATGACAAAATACATTGGAGGATTCTGCTCGCACTGTCAGGACGATGAGAAATAGGTACTGAAATTTAAAAGCAGCTTCTGTATCGACACCAGCTTAAAGCTGCACCGTCATTAAGAATTTAGGTTACAGAGACTGAAAATTCTCCGAAATTCCTCTGTGCCACTGAGCACTGTAGTGATATCAGGGCTCTCACTTCTGCCCAATTAAAAAAAAGTCACACTTTCTCCACGCCAAAGGTGTGGCAATGGCTTCTCACATGGGTCTCAATTATGTCTGTCTCTTTGTGGGGTACATGGAACATTCCTTGTTCAAGTCCGACCAGGGCCCCACCCGCAACTCTTTCTCTGATAAATTGATGACATCATTGATACTGCTTCCTGCTGTTGCCTGGAATTGGAAAAATTCATCATCTTCTCAGTTTCCATTCTTCTCTCACCTTCACCGGTCCACCTCTGACTCTTCCCTTTCCTTCCTTGACTTCTCTGTTTCCATTTCTGGAATAAAATCCACCAATATCTATTACAGACCCACTGACTCCCACAATTACCTCCACTAGACCTCCTTATACCTTGCTTCTTGCATGGATTCCATTCCATTCCCCCAGAGTCTCCATCTCTGTTATATTTGTTCCAGTGTTACCCCCTTCCTCCAGGCTGGTTCTGATGCAATCTCCTTTATCCTCAACTGAGAATTCCCCCCTCTGTGGTTAATCAGGCCCTCAGCCATGTCTGACCCATGCCCTGCCCTTCTGCTCTCACCCCCACCCCTACCTTCCAGAACAAAGAAAGGGTTTGTCTTACCTCACTCTACACCCTAGTCTCTGTCTTCAAAAGATCACTTTCAGCTCTTTCCAGCACGATCTAACCATGCCCTCCAGAGTCATCATATCTGCAGGGACCATTCTCTCCCTGACACCCTGGTCCACTCCTCCATCACCCCAACTCCTCCTCCCCACATCACTACTGACCTCCAACTGCCCCAATAGCACCTTCCCATGCAATCACTCGCCTTTTTACCTTCTCCTTCTTCACCATCCAAGGCTTTAATATTTTCTTCCAGGTGAAACAGTGTTTTACTTGTGCTTCTTTCAATTTATTCAAATATATTCACTCTCACAATGTGATCTCCTCAACATTGGTGAGACCAAACACAGATTGTTTTAGGTGACCACTTTGTGGAACACCTCCACACTGTTCACAGGAACAGCACCAACTTTCAAATTAATGCCACTCTCCTGCCTTTACGCTGTAATTCTACACATTGTCCCCAGTTGAAGAACCATTTAATGCCCCTCTTGAATGCCTCAATTGAACCTGACCCCAACACATTTCTGAGCATTGCCTTGCCACGTTGATGAACCACCTTGCTGTCATGGTAATATTTCTGCCTGGGCCTGCTGCATCAAAGTCTAATGCAAGCCAGAGGAGCATCACTTTGTATTCCGCTTGGGAACCCTTCATCCTGAAGGGCTCAATGCAGAGTTCAACAACCCCTCCGCATGAAAATTGTCCTCCATTTTGATTATGCCCTTTCCTCCTGACCCCTGCATTTTGTTTGTGTGTGTGTGTTTGCTGTCACGCCCTCTGTGGTTAATCAGACCTGCTTATATTTTAAACTGCTTACACTTACTGTTAGCACTTGTATTACATCTTCATCTCTCCTCTAGACCATCAGTGCAAAGGCTATTGTGGTGCAATGATAGTGACCTACCTCTGACCTGGTAGGTCTGAGGTCAATCCCACTTGCTCCAGAGGACATGTTTGAACAGGTTGATTAAAATAACTGGACTATTAGCAATTCTTTTGTCTTTCTCTGGGCATGCTCACCACCTGTTCAACTCATTTGTCCTCCCTCTCTGTTAACCGCACAAATACCATCATTTTCCAGGCCTCCTTATTTCTGAAGAAGAGTCATATCAGACTCAAAACATGAACTATCTCTCTGTCCACAGAGGCTGCCTGATCTACTGAGTTTCTCCAGCACTTTCTGTTTTTATTTCAAATCTCTAAGATCGGCGGTATTTTATCTTTACCTCTCTTAGTTCCTTCTGCGAATGAAGGATTAAGATTCATTGAGGGGAAGAGAGCACTCTCTGATTTCAGGTTTGCAGTTACTGTATCAATGATTCAAGGTCAGGGACGACATGACAAGCTGCAGAACCTTTCCCATAAAGCACTTTCCTCTGGGGACTGATTCAGTTGACCTGACCAGGCTTTTTTAAGGAAATACATAGATGACTGAAAGTTCCTGTTGGTACCTCAGAGTCCAGGGGTGGAGTGTTAGTGGGGTTGGTGGTGTGAGGGGAGGTTAAACAGTAACAACAGAATCAAGACAATGCCCTTCACAATCTCACCACCAGGGGAGCTGTTGCCCTGCTGGCTCCCTCTGAGATAGCAAACAGTTGGCGTGCACTCTCTTCTTGACCTTTTCATGGGACATGGGCATCGTTAGCAAGACCAACAGCTGCTGCCCATCCCTCATTGTCTGTGTATCCTGTGGGTTGGCCAGCCTTTTCAGAGGGCAGTGAAAAAATAAACCATGTATCTGGAGTCTCATGTCGGCCAGACTGAATCACAGAAACATTAAAGTACAAGTTGAGGCCTATTATGTTTGCACCGACTCTCTGAGCATTTCAAATTAATGTCAATCTCCTGCCTTTACCCTGTAATTCTGCACATCATCCCCAATTGAAGAACCATCTAATTCCTTTCTCGAATGCCTCAATTGAAACTGCTTCCAGCATATTTCCGAGCAGTGCCTTCCAGATTTGAACTGTGTGCCGTGTGAAATTTATTCTCATTTTTCAAATACTTCTTTTGTCGCATATTTTAAAACTATAGTCTCTGGTTCTCAATCACTTTACGAATTGAAACAATTCCACCCAATCACTAAATCCAGAGCCCTCACAATTTTAAACATTTATCAAATCTCTTCTTAACTTCTCTCTTCCAAGGAACATAGTCCCAATCTCTCTAGTCTTTCCTTTCCAATCTTTCCTCAGAACTGACATGTCTCATCCTGTGTCTATTGTAACAAATCTCTTGTTTCACTCTCTCCAATACATTCACATTCTTCCTAAAGTCTGGCACCCAGAACTATACACAACACTCCAGTTGAGGTCTAACCGGTGACTTATGTAAATTCATCGTAATGCCCTATTAGTGAAGCCTGGAAAACTGTTTGCTTTATTAACAGCTCTCTGTACCTGTCTGCTGCTTTTAATGACTTTTGTACACATGTACCTAGATCTCTCTACTCCAGCACACCCTCCAGAATAGTGCCTTTTATTTTACACTCTCTCTACATGCTCTTTGTACCAAAGTGTATCAATTCATAATTCCTTGCATTAAACCACGCCTGCTGCATATCCTCAAACTTGTCAATGTCCTTTTGGAATTTTACATTGTCCTTTTCACAGTCTATAAATGTCCTACCCAAACTTTGGAATTGTTCCCTACACAGCAAGGTCTATGTCATTTTAAGGAACAACAAGGATCTCAATGCCAAACCCTGGGGATCTTCTCGACAAACCTTCCTCCAGCTGGAAAATGTCCATTACTGATTGTTCTCTGTCTCTCAGCCAATTTTGTAATCATGTGGGTCCTTTTTATTCCAAGATCTTCACTTCCTTCACAAGTAGCAATATGTTCAACACAATTCAAAGTCCATGTACACCACTTCAACAGCATTACTCTCATCAACACTTTTGGTACATGGCCAGCAGCATTTATTGCCTATTCCTAGTTGCCCTTGAGAAGGTGTGGGGTGAGCTGCCTCCTTGAACCGCTGCAGGCCATGTGTTATAGGTTGACCCACAATTCCCCTCGGGGAAAATTCCAGGATTTTGACTCAGTGACACTGAACAATTGACAATATGTTTCTAAGTCAGGATGGTGAGCGACTTGCTCGGAATGGTATTACCATGTATCTGCTGTCTTTGTCCTTTTATAGGTGGAAATGGTTGGGGTTTGGAAGGGTTAGGGTTAGCGTTCTGACAAAAGATCACTGGACCTGAAACATTAACTCTGAATTGTGTTCACAGGTGCTGCCAGACCTGCTGAGCTTTTCCAGCAATTTCTGTTTTTGTTTGTGGCTTTGGAAGGTGCTATCTGAGAATCTTTGGCAAATTTCTGCACTGCATCTTACAGATGGTATAGGCTGATGCTGCTGTGTGCCAGTGGTGGAGGGAATGGATGTGCTGCCAATCAAGTGAGCTGCTTTGTCCTGGATGGTGTCGAGCTTCTTGAATGCTACTGGGGCTGCACCCATTCTGGCAGCTAGGCAGTATTCCATCATATTCCTGACTTGTTACTTTTAGCTGGAGGAGGCTGAGATGGATCGTTTACTTGGCACTTCTGGCTGAAGATTGCTGTGAATGCTTCAGCCTTATCTTTTGCACTGATGTGCTGGGCTCTTCCATCATTGAGGATGGGGATATTTGTAGAGTGTAATGAATAAGTCAAACTTTTCAACTTTTTCGAACAATGGTGTAATATTTCCAATTCTCCAATCCGCTGGCACTACCTCTAAATCTAGGGAAGATTGAAATCTCATTTTCCACCATCATCCTACACCTTTGAGTCCATAGGGTCATTTATGTGTAGAGCACAGCAACATATCCCTTTACTCCATTGAGACCATGCTGGTTAAGCACAGCTACCTCGCCTTTCTAATCCATTTACCAACAGTTGGCCCACAGCCTTGTATGCCTTGGCATCAGAAATTCACACTGAAATGCTTCTTCATTGTCACAAGAGTTTCTGCTTCTCTGGCCCTTACAGCAGTGAGTTCCCTATTCCCACCATCATTTGGGTAAAAACCTTTCCCTCATATTGCCTCTAAACTTCCTGACACAATGATCACTGTTCCCCAAATGTTCTCTCATTCCCATTTGATCTATCTTATTCCCAAGAACCGCATTGGCAGTGTCTCCTTTCTTGTCCAACTGAACACACTGCTGCAGAAAATTCTCCTGAACACATTCAGAGAACACTTGGTCCCTTGCTGTGCATTTACCTGTATATTGACTGGGGTAGTTTATTAAAGTTCCCCAATATAACTGCTTGATGATGGCTACATCTCCCTGAAATTTCCCTGCAGATTTGTTCCCCAACACCCTTCCCCCCAATGGTGATCTATCTATTACACACAGCAATGTAAGTGCAGCATTCTTGTTCCTCGGCTCTAACCAAATCAATTATGCCCCAGAACTCTCTAAAATTCTCTTTCTCCAGCACAAAAATTCTTCCCTTCACCAGAAAAAACCACCACTCCAATTTTATTCCTTTCTTTCCTGAAGACCTTGTACCAAGGAATATTTAAAACATGTCCTGCTGTTCCTTGAGCCATGGCTCCGTTATTGCTACAACGTCATGATCCTATAAAACAGTTTATGCTTGTAGTCCCCAAACTTATTAACTGTACTCCATTCAAATGCATTCAGTGTAACCCTGATTTCACCTTCTTTGTTGTTTCCCTTATCAAACTCTACATATTAGATGAGATTAGATTCCCGACAGTGTGGAAACAGGCCCTTCGGCCCAACAAGTTGACACCACCATTGAAACATCCCACCCAGACCCATCCCCATCCCCCATAAACCCACACACCCCTGAACACTATGGGCAATTAGCATGGCCAATCCACCCAGCCTGCACATCTTTGGGCTGTGGGAGGAAACCGGAGCACCCGGAGGAAACCCAGGCAGACAGGGGGAGAATGTGCAAACTCCATACAGACAGTTGCCTGAGGTTGGAATTGACATTCATTTACTATCCTCTGTTTTAGTCTTATCCTGGCATTTCATGAGCCTTGGTATTACTTTCTAATGTTCTCTCCTGGTTTTTATTTCCTCAGTGAGTGAGTTAGATCAGGTGAAGATCCAAAAGGAATCTAAAAGGCATTAATCGACCAGGTGAGATTCTGCAGTATTTGATGATAGCTTGAGCGGCAACATCAATGGGGACTGGATTTATATTCCAGCATTATTCATTGCAATTAAATTCTTCAGTTTACCTGGTGGAATTTGAACCTGTCTAGGACATCAGCTTTGAGGAGAAGGGAGGTACCAGACATGGGACATTTCCTTAATTTGCATAATTTAAGGACCTACTCAGGGCCACTTGATTTGATTTGAAACAGTGACAAGTTTTGTTTTGTGTGCTATGCAGGCAGTTCGTATCATGCAAAGTGCATCAGGGTAGCAGAATAGAATGCAGAAAAGAGTGTCACAATGCAGAGAAGGTGCAGAGGGAGAGATCAGAATGAACATTTATGATATCTGTTCAAAAGTCTGTAACTGCAGGGAAGAAGCTGTTCTTGAATCTGTTGACATGCGTTTTCAAACTCTTATATCTTCTGCCTGATGGAAGAGGGTGGTGGAGAGTATAACCAGGGTGGGCTAGGTCTTTGATGATGTTAGTTGCTTTCCTGAGGCAATGGGAAGTGTAGATGGCTATAGACAAGGGCAGAGAGACTCCATGGCCCCAGTAGACCATCACAGGAGGATCCTCTCCCCCATCTCACAGGACCCATGATTTTCAATTCCCCAAAATTAACCTTCCCTTACCCCTGGGCATCACCATGGAAAAGTGCTCCTGGAGTTTCTGTCTTGCCCCAGCCATACTGACCTCTTCCTATTAGACTTCAGCATTGTTGAACCCCGACTGAGTGAGCAGCAACAGGATTCCATTCTGTGTCTGTAATTGACAACCTCTGGGCCCACCATCCAATCAGGAGATCACCCCATTATGTTTACCAAAAAATATGGGCTTTGATCTTGTCAGATAGCAGTGTAGTATCGAGGGGCTGAATGGCCAGTTCTTGCTCAGAAGACTTGCCTAACAGGAACTTGCTATGGCTCCAAAGTAAGGGTCCTGTGATTTTAGCAAAATTGACACATTGTGGTTCAATTGGATCACTTCAGTCTTGAGGAACTGAATTGAGTCTGACCAAGGTTGAGCGTTGTTACAACATGGATGAGATGTTTTTCTTGTGTTGGACAATGCCAAATAGGATCACAGTTGTAAGAGACTAAATTCTATTTAAATAAAGGCAGAGTTTCATTTGACTGAGTGTTTTGGCTCCAGAACTTACTGACAGCGTCTCTCTTTCACCTTGAACATCATTAAAAGGGAGACTGCGTAAATATTTACCGCAATTTGTATTGCCTGATCTTGCCTTTGGAAATATTCTGCTGAACTACATCACCATAAAATGGGATTAATTCCTCAGAAAAATAAGAATTAATATGCAGTCAGTCATTTCTGCATGTATAATTCTTTTCCCCATCCATCTGTTGTGCGAGAGCGGGTGGAAAGGAGAGGGGGGAGGTGATAGCTGTTGGCCAGTGATCAGTCACCTAATAAGACTGGATGAAGATAGCCTTACTTAACCCATTTTGGGAACTAAGAGTTAGGAACATCAAGACAAAAGAAGGACATTGAACCATCCAATCCTAGCTCACTGTGAACTTAGATCACCGAGAGCTGATCTGTTTCTTAACTGAGCCAATACAATCTAAGTTTCCCCATTGTGTAATCCCATTGTGATATAAATCCTTCCAGGATTGAGTTTTGCAACTGTGCCTGGAGCTCATTTGCATCTTTACGTGGAGAACTTCTTGAGACCAATTCAAAATTTGTGTTTTGTTTGTTTGACATATTACCCCAAGAACTTCAATTTGATCATTTCTCTCACACACCCTTTTAATTCCAAAGTTTCAACCATCATGCCCCAAACTCAGATTTCTGATGCAGTTGACACTTACACCATTTCCTGCAGCAAACCTCAGCAGTCTGGAACCTTTTGCCCCATTAGCCTTTTACAAAGTTCAGAAGTCAGACAACACCAGGTTATAATCCAACAGATTTATTTGAAATTTTGGCAATGCTCCAAAACTTGTGATTTCAAATAAGCCTGTTGGGCTATAACCTGGCATCGTCTTATTTCTGACCTTGTCCACCCAAATACAACAACTGCACCTCCACATCGTGGCCTTCGAACAGACACCTCTGCAGCCAATATGGGAGGGTGTGTGCACACAATAAATTCTGCGGTCATTGTGTACTGTCTACCATGTTGGTTCTGGTCACTACGTAAATGTCCAAGGGTCATGGCTAAAATAGAGTTTTACGTCCAACTGAGTCTCCTTTATCTAATTATTGGCAGCAGCTGATTGCAATACGCATCATCTTCAACACAGATGTGGTGATAAAACAAGTCAACTTTGAGGAACTGATGGAACTCCCCCCAAGGAAAGTCCATGTATCTTTGCACTTGCTTTATGGTGAAGCTGCGAAGAGCAGTTATGTTCTCCCTGCCTACTTATTGATTCTATGGGGCCACTGCCAGCTACTGACCACCTCTCACACTCACACACATCTACCCTACAATTAATTCCTTCTGAGAAACTAGCCACCATAAGAGTCAGAACCTTTAAAGGATTGTGCAAGTTTCACTGTAAACTTTATCTAAAATGCACACAGGTTTCAGACTGTCTGTAAGTAGAGCAGATTCTTTGAATAATGAAAACTCTTGCATGTGCCTATTCACAAATAGCTGTGCTTTTGTCTTTCACACAAAAGTGCACTGCTTATCCAATTTGTTGAAAATGTATAGAGTTTAGACTGAAATTCAATTCTCTTGCTGGGCTATTTACTTTATTTGAAGAAAGAATGAAATACTTTTTATTCTGTCAGAAGTTAATCATTGCCAGCGGAAGTGGTAGACACAGACACATTAACGTCTTTTAAGATATATCTGGGCAGGTACATGGATGGGCGGGGAGCAAATGGACACAGACCCTTAAAAAATAGATGACAGGTTACACAGAGGATCTCGATCAGCGCAGACTTGGAGGGCTGAAGGGCCTGCTCCTGTGCCATAATTTTCTTTGTTCTTTGTTAAGTCCCAGATTGCGATTGTAACAATATTTGATCAGACAGTCATTGTCTAATTTCTTCATGTAACAAAGAAAGTGTTACAAGTCAATTGCCCTTTGGAGGTTAAGCAGTAACTCCTTGATTTACCGAGATTCCTTTGCTGTAATAATCAAAATTCTTTTGTTTGGTTTTGTTCAGATATAATTTGCTTCCTTCTGCTTGAGTAGAGGGAATACCATGGATTGGGCCAAGGAAAATTGTACAAATTGTCTCAAGATCTGAAGGATTAGGCAGGAAGTTTGGAATTATTGGGGTTGTTGGTCAAGATCAGTCAATCCGTAGAGAGAGCTCACCCACTGGTAGAGAGAGCTTACCCAATGCAATTCTCAGCTCCATCTCTGATGGATGTTCTTGATGCAACTCCAATAATCAGCAAGTTTTGGTATCTCTCAAAGATACAGATGTTTACACTTCAGATCCAGGGACTTGTGAGCAAGTCAGTGACCAACGGTCCATCTATCCATCTGTCTGTCTGCCCCTCCAACACTCCTCCCCTCTGCCTGTTCATACCAATAAACAATGCAGGAGCCCCTCCAACACTCCTCTCCTCTGCCTATTCATACCAATAAACACTACAGGATCAGAAATTGATCATTTAACCTCTTGGGTCTGCTCTGCCATTCAGTTGGACCACAACTGATCAATTTGTGTTTCCACATTCCTATCTGCCTCTATAAACATTTAACAGCTTCTGCCTAACAACAATCTAAATCTGCCTTAAACATATTTAATGACCCACCTCTACAACCTTCTGGGATAAGAAATTTCCAGATTGCTCAATCCTCTGAAAAAACAAAATGTCTCCACATTTCTATCCTGAAAAGATGCCCATTAATTTTAAATCATCACCCCCCCTCCCCCCATCCCCCACCCCCCAACTCAGTTCTGGACTGACCCAGTCCAGACCATTCAGGATTTGAAACACTTCAATCAAATCAACCCCTTCACTCATCTAAGCTCCAGTGGGAGCAAGCCCAATCTGTCAAACATTTCTGCTTATGGCAACCTTCTTATTCCAAGTATCAATCCACTAAATTTCCTGTGAACTGCCTCTACTGTATTTATATAGTTCCTTCAATAAGCAAACTAAAACTGCACACGATATTTGAGATGTGATCTCAGCAATGCTGTGTAAAACTGAAGCATAGCATCTTTACTTTTCTATCCATTTTTTTCACAATGAAGCATAGCATCCCATTAGACTTCCTGACTATGTGCAGTACCTGCATAATAACATTTTGTGACTCATGACGTGGAATGCCTAACTCTCTACACCTCAGAATTCTGTAGTCCTCCATTTATGTAATAATCTGCTTTTGTTTAACTTCACTGCCAAAGTGAACAACTTTTCTTTTTCCCAAATTATAGTCCATCTGCCAGATCTTTTCCCATTCACTCAAAGGATCAAAAAATACCTTACATCCTTGTTTGTCATCATCACAACATGCCTTCCAACCTATTTTACTATCATCTGCAAATTTAGCCACTCCCCTCACCTATGTTATTGATTTCAATTATAAAATGTTAATGCCCTGGCAAAGATCCTCTACAGGAACACACTCATTACATCTTGTCAAACAAACTAAGACCTGTTTATGCATACTTGCTGTTTTCTACTAGCTAGTCAATTTTCATTCAACCATCTACTCACTCAACCACCACCATCTCTACTTTAGACCTTCTCCATCCTAAAGATTAACCTAGATTCACAGCTGTCTGCTACTTTGGCATTTTTGGTCATCCTTCATCCCTGAATCCAATCATTAAGTTTCATTAAGTTTCATAAAGATTTGCAACAAAGCTATATCAAGTAATTGTCCAATGCCCATTAACACACGAGCTCCATCGGCACTCAATCACAGTGATTTCATTGAAAGGTGAGGCTTAATTGTCCAAAAAGCCTATTTACCTACTACAATATCTCAAAGAGAGTAGTTTCTTTAGTCTCAGAGCTCCTGCATGAGAGTTTCTGGATTATATCTAGTCTGTGTTGTGCTTCAGAATTCATGCATAGTTCAACACTGTTTGGGTGTCGATAGTTTGATTTGTCCTCAGTGGAGGTGCTTGGGTGAGTAGATTTTTGGATGAAGATTGACTAGCTAGTAGAAAACAGACAGTATGCATAAATGGATCTTTGTTTGGCAGAGAAAAGTTGGTAGAACAAAACATTGAAAAAATAGATAAGGTCCATAGAATGGAGTTAAAATAATGTTAATATTGAGTCAGAGTCACAGAGATCTACAGTACAGAAAAAGACACTTCAGCTCATTGAAACTGTACAGGTCAAAAACAATCACTTACTGTTCTAATTCCAAATAGATCATCTCTCTGAAATTTGAAGAAGTGGTAGGTAAAAGAATTTCTAAACTGCTTTGCAAGACAATAAATTATGCCCAGGAGTTTTATCTGTAATCAGTTTCCTGGTGTGACTATCTTATCTGCTCCAGGTATTTTGGAAGCTTTTTTTAAACAAACAAGAGAAAATGTTGTTCCATTCTGAATTGCCCTTAACCATTTTAAATCTTTTTTGGTCCCATTTCATGCTTGAGATATTATTTATGAAAGGACTGAAATTTTCAATCGTCATTCATGTGAAAGATTTCACACTAATGGTTGCCTCAGGACTGAGCAGTTTCTGTTGTATCAACTGTTTGAGGTTGACCTTACTTAACTTAGTAAGGGATGTGATTTATGGGCTAGTGGTCTTAGGTAAGATGAGAGTGAAACATTCCAATTTGTCTTAATTTACAATTGCTCAGTGTGGAATTAAACCGGGCCTCAGGTTAGCCAATTTCAGCAGCATTGGCAGTTGCAGAATTCTAATTTGGTGCTACTTGGGCTAGGGAAGTGGGAGACTGTGGGCAAGAGGACAAAAGGAAAATAAGGCAGGGTTCCTGATCTGATGACGATGGCTCAATCCCTACTACATATTAGTCCTCTATGCATGTTAGCCGATGGCTGGAATGTGATAAGCTGATTCACTAAATTTGGAAAAACCTCCTGACTGTCTGGACCCAGATACGATAGAACCGCAGTCCAGCTTAACACATTCAATTATATAGAAGAAGCACAAATGGGGAACAGAGATAACTCTCCACCTGAGGGTGAGCTTGGAAGAATAGGTACCAACATACAACGATACAAGGAACAGGAGTAAGTCATTCAGCCCCTCAAGTCTACTCTACCAATCAGTAAGATCTCATGATCTGATTGTAACCTCAAATCTGCATTCTTCCCAAACTCTGTAACCTTCCATTCCACCCATGTCCTTATCAAAGATTTATCTACCCCTGCCTTAAAAATATTCTAAGATATGACATAATGAAGATTATTGATTGATCAATGGTTTTAATGTTGTCCCATGTACTGAGTTACAGTGAAAGGCACATTTGTGGGTTATACAGGCAGATTGTACCATAAAAAATGCATCAGGGTGACAGAATAAAGTGTAGAATACAGTGTTATAGAACAGAGAAGGTGCAAAGAGAAAGAGATCAGAATTAACATTTGAAAGGTTCATTCAGAAGTCTGATAACAGTGGGGAAGAAGCTGTTCTTGAATCTGTTGGTACATATTTTCAATTTTTTATACCTTCTGCCTGACACGAGTGGGTGGGGGGTGGGTGGGGGGGGGGGGGCAGTATAATGGGGTGGACTTGGTCTTTGATGATGGTGGATGCTTTCCCGAGGCAGTGAGGAATATGGATAGAGTCAATAGATGGAGGGGGCCGGAGCGCGCTGGCTTGCACCATGGACTAGACTGTGTTCACAACTCTTTGTAGTTTTCTATGGCCTTGGGAAGAGCAGTTGCCAAACCAAGCTGTGATGCATCCAGACAGGATGCTTTCTGTGGTGCATCTATGAAAATTGGTAAGAGTCATTGTGGACACGCCAAATTTCCTTACCTCCTGAGGGAATAAAGACATTGCTGTACTTTCCTGGCTGTCACATCAACGTAGGTGGGCAAGGGTAGATTGTTGGTGATCATCTCTCCCATGAAAGTGATGTTTTCGACTATCTCCCCTCAGCACCATTGATGCAATTCGTGGCGTAGCTTCCACTCCTTTTCCCAAAGTCAACAACCAGCTCCTTTGTTTTGCAGACTTTGATGAAGAGATTGTTATCTTACATCATGCCACTAAGCACTCAGTCTCTTTCCGGCATTCTGTTTTGTCATTGTTTGGGATCTGCCCTACAACGGTGGTGACATCAGCAAACTTGTAAGTGGAGTCGGGGTAGAATTTGGCCACACAGCGAGTGTATAAGGAGTATAGTAAGGGGGTGAGTATGCAACCTTGTGGGGCACTGGTGTTGAGGATTATGGTGGAGGAGGCGTTGTTGCCTATTCTTACTGACTGCGGTCTATGGGTCAGAAAGTCAGGATCCAGTTACAGAGGGGGCAGCTGAGACCTAGATCTGGAAATTTAGAAGTGAGTTTGTTTGGAATTATGTGTTGAAGGCAGAGCTAAAGTCCATAAGGAGGAGCCTGATGTAGGTATCCTTGTTATCTAGATTATTGGGAAGCCTTTAAAAACCAACAGACAATAACTAAAAAAGCAATGGGGGGGGGGGGTAAAGAGGATGAAATATGAGAGTGAGCTAAGTGGTAAAATAAAAGAATATTGCAAGAGCTTGTTTTAGAGATCTAAAAAGGTAAGAGAAAGTCAAGACTGGACATTGGACCACTGGAAAGTGAGGCCGGAGAAGTAGTAATGGGATCAAAGAAATGGTGGAGGAACTGAGCAGGTATACTAATAGCATACCCAAACTTCAAGCGAGTCAGGGAGCACAGGTGAATGTAGTGGCCATCACTAAGAAGTAGGTACTGGGGAAGCTGAAAGGGCTGAAGGTGGGTAAATAACCTGGATGAGATGGACTGAGTTCAGAAGGAGGTGGCTGAGGAGATTGTAAAGGCATTGGTGGTGATCTTTCAGGAATGGCTGGAGTCAGAGAGGATCCCAGAGGACAGCAAAATGGCTAATATAATACTCCTCTTTAAGACGGGAGGGAGGCAGATGACAGCACTAAAGGCCGATCAGCCTGACCTCAATCATTGGTAAGATTTTACAGTCCATTACTAAGGAAGAGATTGCAAAGCTCATGGAAGTGGTTAGGAAATTGGCTTCATTAAGGGAAATCATGCCTGACCAATCTGTTTGAATTCTTTGAAGAGGTAATGAGCAAGTTATACAAAGGAGACCCAGTGGATATGATCTGTTTGGATGTGCAGAAGGCCTATTACAAGGTGCCTTATAGGATGTTGCTAAATAAAATAAGAGTTCATGGTGTTAAACACAAGGTACTGGCATAGGTCGAGAATTGGCTGACTAGCAGAAAGCAGAATGTCGGGATGAAGAGGCCATTTTCAGGAGGGCAGCCAGGGACTAGTAGAGTTCCACAGGGGTCAGTGTTGGGACCATAACTATTCACATTTTATAGCAATGATATGGAAGTAGGAACTGTGGGCACTGTTGCTAAGTTTGCAAATTACACAAGATAGCTGACAGGTCAGACAGTGTTGAGGAAGTGGGGAGGCTGCAGAAGGTCATGGATAGTCTAGGAGAATGGGGAAAGAAGTTGCAGATGGAATACGATATGGAAAAGTGTGAGGTTTTGCACTTTGGTAGGAATAGAAGTGTCGACTATTTTACAATTGAGGAAAGGCTTTAGAAATCTGAAGCACAAAGAGATTTGGAATTTTTAGCTCAGGGTTCCCTTAAGGTTAATGTGCAGGTTCAGCTCACATTTAGGAAGACAAGTGAAATGTTAACTTTCATTTCAAGAGGTCTAGAAGGAGATGTACTGCTAAGTGTGCATAAGGCTCTAATCAGACCGCATTTGGAATATTACTAGAAGTTTTTGGCCCCATTTCTAAGGAAAGAGGTGCTGGCATTGGAGGCGGTCTGTAGTAATATTATTAAAATGATCCTGGGGATGAAGAGCTTGTCAAATGAAGAGTGTTTGAGGACTGTGGTTCTGTGCTTGACGGAGTTTTGAAGGATGAGGGGGTATCTGATTGAAACTCACACAATACTGAGAGGCTGGGATAGAATTGGTGTGGAGAAGATGTTTCCAGTAGGAGAGACTGGCACCTGAGGGCATAGCCTCAGGGTAAAGGGGCAATCCTTTCAAACTGAGATGAAGAGGAATTTCTTCAGCTTTAGGGTGGTGAATCTGTGGAACTCATTGCCGCAGAGGAATGTGGAGGCCAAGCCATTGAGCATATTTAAGGCAGTGATAGATAGCTTCGTGATTAGTAAGGGGATCAAAGGTTTTGGGGAGAAAGCGGTACAATGGAGTTGAAAAACATATCAACCATGATTGAATAATGGAGCAGACTCAGTGGGCTGAATGGCTTAATTCTGCTCCTATGTCTTAAGGACTCTGCTTCCACCATCTTTTCAGGGAGGCAGTTTCAAACTCAGAGATTTTTAAAAACATAGTCTTGGGCTTTAAGTGAGTGACCCCTGACTTTGGTCAAGTGACCCTTAGTTCCAGGTTCTGCCCTAAGACACATCCTCTTCATGTCTTCCCTGTCAGGACAATACATGCTTCAAGCAAGTCACCTCCTTCTCTTCTAACTCCAGAGTCTAAGCATAACCAATCGAACCATTCTTCAGAAGGAGGGTCAGTGCTGAGGGAGCGCCTCACTGTCAGGGGGTCAGTACGGAGGGAGTGCTGCACTTTCTAGAGCAGTAGTAATGGATGTTGCGATCTTGGGGTGGGGCGTCCTATTCCCCAATGCATTGTTAATTCAAGGCCCTGTCTCCCTCTCATTGTATGTAAAAGAGTTCTCTCAGCAATCATTCTCCCCTCAATCACCACCAAAACATGAAGAGAAGACCAATTAATAAATCGTCTCATTGCTCTTTATAACAGCTACCATGCCTACACAACAACAGTCACTCCAGGTCACAGAGAAGTAGTTGTGTGATATGTATCAAGATGTTACACCAGTAGGATAAGACAGGAATTTTACCTTTCTTTCTGCTGATCTCTGCCTGGCATTAATTTCAGTGCTGTATTAATCCTACACTGATTATCAGCTGGAGGTACCATTCGGTGAGCTTTCTGTTCCCATGAGGTCTGTAACAAATGAGCAGAACAGGTTTTTGGGCCACTCACAATCTGGCTCGGGAACATAGCCAGATTGTCAGCTTCCCTCACCTGGTGCGCTATCCCAATCGTTTAATTTAAATGTGGTAATGTATGAAAAGGATCTTGGCACTTTTCTGAATCAGACTGTTCAGTGGCTTATTGTTCAACCTGAAATTAGTCTTTGCAAAGCTCAACAAGTGATATAGCTTTTGAAAGACCTACTGTGTTTGCAGCATTTACTTCTCAGCACGGATTTCTGTTATTCTGCTCCATTATCATAAGTTCTGGGAAAACAAAATATTATTTAAAATCAATTAGGAAGGATTTTTAAAACTTTGTTCTATTGTTCCCATGAATCGGAAACCCATCTGGGCCTGAAATGTCAGCTTTCCTGCTCCTATGATGCTGCTTGGCTTGCTGTGTTCATCCAGCCCTACACCTTGTTATCTAAGAATTTCATTGTCAGGAACTTTCAAGAGGTCAGCAAAAGAAGAAGGACTCGTAGAAAGAGGTTATGAAAATGAATCCTTACAAAACTACCATTGACTTGGCTCAGAATGACAAGTGACCATTTTACAGTTCAACATTCAGGTTAAAATGAAGGAGCCTTCTTTAAGATCCTGAGATCAAAATATTACTTTTTGTGGACAATTTTCTTTTGATGTTAAAGGGCAACTTATTTTTTGGTTTTCAGGGGCTCCTTTAACATTATTACTAATTCATGCTTTAAGATGATACAGTCACGCTGTAACAATGCCTTCTGCATTTGTGTTGATGTAAGGGCTATTTGGATTTGCACAGAAACAGAATTAGAATAATTCATCAATAATTATCAACACTCCCCATTAAACCTAAGATCATTACACTGAAGGAAAACATTAATTCCCAATATGCCACAGCATTTAAACACATACAAAACAACAGGCATAAATTATAAACAGATTTTTGTCAGAATACTTGGCATGTGCTTCATCCAATAATATTCAATCAAAACACACCTTCCGCAGATAGATGAGGTTACAGCTGATATGTATACATCACACATGCACAGAGCTGGCCATTTTAACCCAGGAAATTGCTGCCATTTTTAGTGCATCTTGGATCTGAATCTCAGAAATACATTTAACAGTTGGCATGTGATATTCATTACCAAAGTGTCCTTGAAGTTTCTTTCAATAAAGTAGCTCCTGGACATATGCAGCCTTAAAAGACAGATTTCACTTTCATTTTTTGAGGAATTCATCACTACAATTATTTTAATCTTTTCTAGCTCCAATTTGGCCGAATACTTTTTTTATGGACAGCTTTAGAACAGATCCCTCATCCCTGACAATCCTGATGCATTTTATGCCTTTCTACTGTTCACCTTCCTGGCCCACAAATCACTCACTACCCAATTCGTACCAACCCATTTGGACACTGCAACTGAGGAAACAATAGGGATGTTTGATGATGAGGGGCAGTGGGGGACAGTAGACCTTGTTCCTCGCGCTGCAGCAGAGTTCTCAGTCAACACAGACTTTGACCGATGGGACATCATGCACAGTCATGAAGTTAGGCATCATGTTGGCATAGTTACTATCAGGGCTGCACAGAAATTCAAACAATGCAAAGCCAATAACATTTTTTGCAAATTTATGTTGGATTTACAGTGCACTGTCACCAATAAGTCCTGTGAAGGTTATCCTTTTTCTTTCCCTCCCTCTATGTTTGAGATCTGCCCCAGCTCCCACAGCTGCTGTGGAGGAAATCTGTTCAGCAAGTGGAGCCTGTTGGGTTTCAGATTTTGATTGGGCAACACTGGGTGCTCACCAGGCTGTGTGTGCGCATGTGTGTGTGGGTGTGCATGCACACATGTGTGTGTGTGTGTGTGTGTGTGTGTATGCGCACAAGTGCGCACATGTAGGTTTTGTGTGGGCATGTGTGTGTGCACATGTAGGTGTGCACGTGTGTGTGGGCATGTGTGCGTGTGTGCACATTTAAGTGTGCATATCTGTGGGTGTGTGTATGTGTGCATGCATGTGTGAGTGTGCATATCTGTGGGTGTGTGTGTGTGCACATGTGTGTGGGCATTTGTGTGTGTGCACATGTAGGTGTTGTGTGGGCATGTGTGTGCGCGTGTGTGTATGTGTGTGTGCACACATGTGTGTGGGCATTTGTGTGTGTGCCCATGTAGGTGTGCACATGTATGTGTTCATGCGTGTGCACATGTAGGCGTGCACGTACATGTGTGGGCGTGTATGTGTGTGCACGTGCAGGTGTGCACGTGTGTGTGTGTTTGTGCATGTGTGTGTGCATGCGTGTGTGTACACGCTGTGTGTATCTATGTGTGGGTGCGTTTGCGTGCCGTGTGTGCGCATGCAAGCATTTGTGTGTGCGTCTGTCTGCACTTGAAATTATGACCTTTTGACATTGTCTTCTTAATCTGGTGCCGAGCTCCTTTTACTGACTATGCAGAACTTCCTTCTTTGCCCTGCATGTGTCATTGGCACCTGTATGGACAATGAGGACTGAATGTTCCATCTCCCTGTCCTCCTCCCAGTCCAAATTCCTCTTTATCCCTGCGCAGATTTCCCTTTTCAAACAAATACTTACAGAACATTGTCAACCCCCTCATGATGCTTCCCTCACCACCAGTACACACTTTCCAACGGCCCTCACTCTCA
Source organism: Stegostoma tigrinum (assembly GCF_030684315.1). Taxonomy (NCBI): domain Eukaryota; kingdom Metazoa; phylum Chordata; class Chondrichthyes; order Orectolobiformes; family Stegostomatidae; genus Stegostoma; species Stegostoma tigrinum. The sequence goes on along the minus strand of NC_081392.1, from coordinate 20,794,958 downwards.
CATTGAGTTTATTCCTGGGCCATGATGCCATTGTCAGTCAGCTCATTCATCCCTGCAGCTCTCATTCTCACCTTTCATAACAAGTGACAATGGTTGCAGGCTTGTCATTTCACTAAGATTTTAAATTTTGAATTTCAATTTCATCATCTGCCTTGCTAAGATACAGACCTAGATCTCTGGGTCACTATTCCAGTGATATTACCACTGAGCAATGGTCCCCTTACAGAAGCCAGGCTCCTACAATCCTGCCATTTGAGCCCCCTTACCAGCTGCATTCTCAGTCACACTCTCTTGCCACTAAACTCTGACCAAATCAGATGATCCAAGTGTAAAAAGTATATGATTGTCTCCCGATGCACAGAATCCAAGTAACTGCCCCACTCCCTGGTGTATTACAGTGTTTGTGGTTCTGCCTCTGGCTCATAAGATCTGAACCGAAGCTGTTTGAAATTCAAACATGTGTTGCAAATGTATTTTGTCCAGACAGTTAATATCCATGAAATCCCTCATGCTGGAGCTATGACACATCACCTGTCCTGCCATCCTTAATATATTCTAAAGAATTATTTATTTAAAGCATTCAATTTTATATTCAGTTTTTTCATTGTATTTTACTAAATTTACCACCAGCTTCTATACTATTTTGAGCCTCATGAACACAATAAACCTTAACCACTTGCCAGAAACACACCAATTAATGAGCTTTTTTTCTCCTGTAGCAGAGTAAGAATCAATTTCTGGAGGCTGGCAAAGGTTAGACAAAAGAAACTGAGCATTTTTTCCCCCTTCCTCCCCTAATGTGTTTAACTCTGGCACAATTATAAGTAACATTCAAGTGCCACGACACACTAAGTTGACTACATATATATGCTCCTAACACAGCAGGCCTTTCTGAATCACTTAATAAGTAGCCAATTTGAGCTTCTGTTTCACTGCAGAATGCCCAGCTTTTAGGCTGTTCTTGTAGCCACTGTATTTAAATGACTAATCCAGATTAGATTAGGGTTAATGCTAATACCCACGGCATTCACAGCGGAGGATTGAACAATAATGATCGAACTAAAGTTAACGAGATGAAGTCTGATTCTCTTTTGCTGGCGATGGTCTTTGCATAGCACTTGTATCAAATAATTCTCATTATCAACACAAAACTGCAGCATCTTGGGGACAGGCATGACATCAAACATTGATTATAAATTGATGCCTTTTTCATCGCTAACCCTCCCCAACAAGATAGTTTTTCCATATTTGCCCTATCATGCCTTCCATAATTTGTAAAAATGCTATTAAATATCACTTGCTCCAGTGTTACATATTCCAGTCTCTGTACCTATCACCCAATATCCCTGTCCCTCGCATTGTCCTCGTAATTTTATAGTATACCCTTTCTTTAGATATTCTCTCTAAAATGGACCTCTAAATGGTGTTCACAGTGTCCTAACCACTGGCAATGAAATACTTTGATCATTGGCTCTTTGCTCATGCAATATTTGGTCCACCGATAAACCCAAAATGTTATTGGCATTTTAATACCGTGGGGTGGCATGTGTGTCAGCGATTAGCACAGCTGCCTCATTCTGCTAATTCCACCCTCTGGCGATTGTCCATGTGGAGTTTGCATGTTTTTCCCATGTCTGCATGGGTTTACTCCAGGTGCTGTACTATCCTCCCACAGTCCTAAAGTGTGCAGGTTAGGGTGGATTGGCCATGGGAAATTGCCTGAAGTGTTCATGGATATTTTGGCCAGGTGGGTTAACAATGGAAATGTAGGATTATAGGGTAGAGGTGTGGTGCTCTTCAAAATGTCAGTTTGGATTCGATGGGCTGAATGGCCCGCTTCCACACTGTAAGGGACTCCATGAATACCTTATTTACCAGAGTTTGCACATTAGTGGAATGATGTGTCTTAACCCATGGTCCGTCTGCTTCTTTCCACCAGTCCTACCTCTCAATTGAATTTCTAGGTCCTGTTTTTCTGCTTTTGCTTCCCACAATTGTATTAGATTGTGCAGTTATGGACAATTAACAGCTTGTTGCTTGTTCAATTAGCTAGTCTCTTTCTCCCAAGATAATTTGCTGTTCTTACTGTTTGCTCAACCTAGCTTTGTGTTGTCAGCAAAATTGAAGATTGTGCACAAGTCCAGTTCTGCTTCATATTAAGAGGAAGAATGAATGCAGCACTGTTCCCCAGGGCACATTATTTCCAACTCTTCTCCAATTGGAGGAACGAACAAATTGGCCTGACCTCTTTGTATCCATCCATCCAGCCATGTCTGTACAATCACATTTCCCACATCTGCTGCATTGGTTTCATCTAATCACTGCTTCAACAATTTTGATTGGTCAAACTTGGCTTGCTGCAACAAATTCCTACGGTCTTTGATTTTTCACTTCTAAACTGTTACAAAATTGATCTTGAATTGTAGATTGTAACAGGTTTCCTGTCTAGCTGTTAAGCCCATGCCCTAAGAAATAGGGTGGTCTTAAATGGTTAAAGATCACTGTTTCACCACATAGACTTACCATTCAGATGTTTACTGGAAGGATGCCTGAAATGGATGTGTTGTTTTATGAAGAATGGTTCGATTGGTTATGCTTAGACTCTGGAGTTAGAAGAGAAGGAGGTGACTTGCTTGAAGCACGTATTGTCCTGACAGGGAAGACATGAAGAGGATGTGTCTTAGGGCAGAACCTGGAACTAAGGGTCACTTGACCAAAGTCAGGGGTCACTCACTTAAAGCCCAAGACTATGTTTTTAAAAATCTCTGAGTTTGAAACTGTCTCCCTGAAAAGATGGTGGAAGCAGAGTCCTTAAGACATAGGAGCAGAATTAAGCCATTCAGCCCACTGAGTCTGCTCCATCATTCAATCATGGTTGATATGTTTTTCAACTCCATTGTACCGCTTTCTCCCCAAAACCTTTGATCCCCTTACTAATCACGAAGCTTTCTATCACTGCCTTAAATATGCTCAATGGCTTGGCCTCCACATTCCTCTGCGGCAATGAGTTCCACAGATTCACCACCCTAAAGCTGAAGAAATTCCTCTTCATCTCAGTTTGAAAGGACTGCCCCTTTACCCTGAGGCTATGCCCTCAGGTGCTAGTCTCTCCTACTGGAAACATCTTCTCCACACCAATTCTATCCCAGCCTCTCAGTATTGTATGAGTTTCAATCAGATACCCCCTCATCCTTCAAAACCCCGTCAAGCACAGAACCACAGCCAAAGAAACAAAGAAACCAAGAAACCCACAGCACAGGAACAGGCCCTTCGGCCCTCCAAGCCTGCGCCGATCAAGATCCTCTGTCTAACCTGTCATCTATTTTCTAACGGTTTGTGTCCATTTGCTCCCTGCCCATCCACGTACCTGTCCAAATATATCTTAAAAGACGCTAACGTGTCTGCGTCTACCACCTTCTTGGGAACGCATTCCAGGCACCCACCACCCTCTGTGCAAAGAGCTTTCCACGCACATCTCCCTTAAACTTTCCTCCTCTCACTTTGACCTCATGACCCCTAGTAATTGAGTCCCCCACTCTGGGAAAAAGCTTTTTGCTATCCACCCTGTCTATACCCCTCATGATTTTGTAGACCTCAATCAGGTCCCCCCTCAATCTCCGTCTTTTTCTAATGAAAATAATCCTAATCTACTCAACCTCTCTTCATAGCTAGCACCCTCCATACCAGGCAACATCCTGGTGAACCTCCTCTGCACCCTGTCCAAAGCATCCACATCCCTCTGGTAATGTGGCGACCAGAACTGTACACAGTACTCCAAATGTGGCCGAACCAAAGTCCTATACAACTGCAACATGACCGACCAACTCTTGTACTCAATACCCCACCCAGTAAAAGAAAGCATGCCGTATGCCTTCTTGACCACCCTATTGACCTGCGTTGTCACCTTCAGGGAACAATGGACCTGAACACCCAGATCTCTCTGTTCAATTTTCCCGAGGACTTTTCCATTTACTGTATAGTTCGCCCTTGAATTTGATCTTCCAAAATGCATCACCTTGCATTTGCCCGGATTGAATTCCATCTGCCATTTATCTGTCCAACTCTCCAGTCTGTCTATACGCTGCAGTAATTTCTGACAGTTCCCTTTGCTATCAGCTACTCCACCAATCTTAGTGTCATCAGCAAACTTGCTGATCAGACCACCTACACCTTCCTCCAAATCATTTACATATATCACAAACAACAGTGGTCCCAGCACAGATCCCTGTGGAACACCACTGGTTACAGGTTTCCAATTTGAGAAACTCTCTTCTACTACTACCCTCTGTCTCCTGTTGCCCAGCTAGTTTTTTATTTATCTAGCTAGCACATCCTGGACCCCATGTGACTTCACTTTCTCCATCAGCCTGCCATGGGGAACCTTATCAAACGCCTTACTGAAGTCCATGTATATGACATCTACAGCCTTTCCCTCATCAATTAACTTTGTCACGTCCTCAAAGAATTCTACTAAGTTGGTAAGACATGAACTTCCCTGCACAAAACCATGTTGCCTATCACTGATTTGCCCATTCTCTTCCAAATGGGAATAGATCCTATCCCTCAGTATCTTCTCCAGAAGCTTCCCTACCACTGACGTCAGGCTCACCGGTCGATAATTACCTGGATTATCCTTGCTGCCCTTCTTAAACAAGGGGACAACATTAGCAAGTTTCCAGTCCTCTGGGACCTCACCCTTGTCTAAGGACACTGCAAAGATATCTGTTAGGGCCCCAGCTATTTCCTCTCTCACTTCTCTCATTAACCTGGGATAGATCCCATCCGGACCTGGGGACTTGTCCACCTTAATGTCTTTTAGGATACCTAACACTTCCTCCTTCCTTCTGTCAACTTGACCTAGACTAAGCAAACATCTATCCCTAACCTCAACATCTGTCATGTCCCTCTCCTTGGTGAATACCGATGCAAAGTATTCGTTAAAAATGTCACCCATTTTGTCTGACTCAGCGCATAACTTTCCTTCTTTGTCCTTAAGTGGGCCAATCCTTTCTCTAGTTACCCTCTTGTTCTTTATATATGAATAAAAGGCTTTGTGATTTTCCTTAACCATGTTTGCCAGCAATATCTCATGTCCTCTCTTCACCCTCTTAGTGCCTCGTTTCAGATCTACGTTTCAGATTTTCGCTCTACATTCCTGATATTCTTGCAAAGCTTCGTCTGTCTTCAGTAGCCTAGACCTCATGTATGCTTCCTTTTTCCTCTTGGCTAGTCTCACAATTTCACCTGTCATCCATGGTTCCTTAATCTTGCCTTTTCTATTCCTCATTTTCACAGGAACATGTCTCTCCTGCAGGCTAATCAACCTCTCCTTAAAAGCCTCCCACATATCAAATGTGGATTTACCTTCAAACAGTTTCTCCCAATCTACATTCCTCAGATCCTGCTGAATCTTGGTATAGTCAGCCTTCCCCTCCCACCCCCCAGTTTTGAACTCTTCCTTTAGGACCACTCCCATCCTTGTCCATGAGTATTGTAAAACTTACGGAATTGTGGTCACTATATCCAAAGTAGTCCCCTACTGTAATATCAACCACCTGGCCGGGTTCATTCCCCAACACCAGGTCCAGTATGGCCCTTTCCCGAGTTGGACTACATAGATACTGCTCTAGAAAATCCTCCTGGACACACCTTACAAATTCTGCTCCGTCTTGACCCCTAACACTGATTGAATCCCAGTCAATGTTTGGAAAATTAAAATCTCCCATCACCACCACCCTGTTTCTCCTACACCTTTCCATTATCTGTTCACATATTTGTACCTCTATCTCACGCTCGCTGTTGGGAGGCCTGTAGTACAGCCCCAACATTGTTACTGCATCCATCCTATTTCTGAGTTCTACCCATATTGCCTCACTGCTTGAGTCCTCCATGGGGCCCTCCTTCAGTGTGGCTGCGATATCGTCTTTGACCAGTACTGCAACTCCTCCACCCCTTTTACCTCCCTCTCTATCCTGCCTGAAGCATCGATATCCTGGGGCAACTAGTTGCCAATCATGCCCTTCCCTCAACCAAGTCTCAGTAATAGCAATAACATCATACCTCCAGGTACCGATCCAAGCCCTAAGCTCATCTGCCTTGTCTACTACACTTCTCACATTAAAACAAATGCACCTCAGACCACCTGTCCCTTTGTGTTCATCATCTGCTCCCCGACTACTATTCCCTTTAGTCACACTGACTCCATTATCTAGTTCCCTACAGGCTTTCGTTTCTACCTCTTTTTTTTGTCCAATATTTGGTTCCCATCCCCCGCCACATTAGCTTAAACCCTCCCTCACAGCATTAGCAAAAACATCCCCAACGACATTGGTTCCAGTCCAGCTCAGGTGTAGACCGTCCAATTTGTAATAGTCCCACCTTCCCCAGAACCAGTTCCAATGCCAAAAATCTGAACACTTCCCTCCTACACCATCTCTCAAGCCACGCATCCATCCTAGCTATACTTTCATTTCTGCACTGACTAGCACATGGCACTGGTAGCAATCCTGAGATTACTACCTTTGAGGTCCTACTTTTTAACTTGGCTCCTAACTCACTAAAAACACTCTTCATTTGACAAGCTCTTCATCCCCAGGATCATTTTTATAATATTACTACGGACCGCCTCCAATGCCAGCACCTCTTTCCTTAGAAATGGGGCCAAAAACTTCTAGTAATATTCCAAATGCGGTCTGATTAGAGCCTTATGCACACTTAGCAGTACATCTCCTTCTAGACCTCTTGAAATGAAAGTTAACATTTCACTTATCTTCCTAAATGTGAGCTGAACCTGCACATTAACCTTAAGGGAACCCTGAGCTAAAAATTCCAAATCTCTTTGTGCTTCAGATTCCTAAAGCCTTTCCTCAATTGTAATATAGTCGACACTTCTATTCCTACCAAAGTGCAAAACCTCACACTTTTCCATATCGTATTCCATCTGCAACTTCTTTCCCCATTCTCCTAGACTATCCATGACCTTCTGCAGCCTCCCCACTTCCTCAACACTGTCTGACCTGTCACCTATCTTGTGTAATTTGCAAACTTAGCAACAGTGCCCACAGTTCCTACTTCCATATCATTGTTATAAAATGTGAATAGTTATGGTCCCAACACTGACCCCTGTGGAACTCTACTAGTCCCTGGCTGCCATCCTGAAAATGACCTCTTCATCCCGACTCTGATGAAGGTTCTAGGCCCGAAACGTCAGCTTTTGCGCTCCTGAGATGCTGCTTGGCCTGCTGTGTTCATCCAGCTCCACACTTTGTTATCTTCATCCCGACATTCTGCTTTCTGCTAGTCAGCCAATCCTCGATCCATGCCAGAACCTGTGTTGAACACCATGGACTTCCTCAGCACTGACCCTCCGACAGTGCGGCATTCCCTCAGCACTGACCCTCTGACAGAGCGGCATTCCCTCAGTACTGACCCTTCGACAGTGCGGCACTCCTTCAGCACCGATCATTTGACAGTGCGGCACTCCCTCAGCACTGACCCTCTGACAGTGAGGTACTCCTTCAGCACTGGCCCTTTGACAGTGCGGCTCTCCCTTAGTACTGACCCTCTCACAGTGCGGCACTCCCTCAGCACAAACTCCCCATCAACAACCCACATGTACATAGGAGAGAAGAACACAAGGGCTGCAGATGGTGAAGGTTATGATCAAAGATGCACACAACTGGCTCCACAGATATGACAGAGGAATTACACGTAAAAACAAACCCTATTTCTAGACTCTACCAACCTAAGCTGGACTACAGACTTAGAACGAGCCAGTAACATCAGACAACAGATAACAAGAACCAAGAGAAGACTGATTCTACAAAACAAACTAGCCAAACTAACCCACCCAAAGGACAACCATAGGTCAGACATTTGGATAAGAAATGTTTCAGACAAGAAAGGAACAGACACAGAGAAAGCTGTGTTAATGTGTGGGCTCCACTACAAACACAACGATGCTAACAGGACAGAGTTCCTAGCCACACTAAAAGCCACACTGAAGACCAGTATCATTGAGGAAACACAACAAGCCATGAGACAGGCAGCAGTCCCGACACCGACCAGAAGGAGTGAACTTGATACCCTCAATACATCAGAAAGGAAGGCCCTAGAAGGACTGAGAAAAGGCAAAAACATCATCATACTGCCAGTGGACAGAAGGCACATGACAGTAATACTCAGCAATGACTACCTCCCCCGGGCACGTGCGCTACTATCAGACGCGACCACATACCGGCAAGTGCAAATTGACCCAACACCGCAACTAGATAATAAATAATCAACACATTAAAGAGACTCTAACAGAATGGACTAATTAACAAAACGGTCTGCCTAAAAAAGAGACCAGAAGGGACAAACACCCCCTGATTCTCTGGCCTCCCAAAAGTACACAAACTGGAAGTACCCCTCAGAACCATAGTATCCCTCTCAGGCACACCATCACTCAAGTTAGCCAAGGTGTTATAATGCAGACTAAAGCAAATAACCCCACTCAATCCACTCAGCCTAGGAGTTCCTCAATTCCTTTAAGGACATAAGAATAGACGAGGACAACGCCGTGGTGTCATTTGACATGCACCCCCCGACCCCGGCCATTCACATTGATAGACATACCACTGGAAGAGAAACACTAAAGACACTATTGAAAGAAAAAGACCCAAGTGACACCATCTCCACAGACAACACACTGAAGCTACTGGATCTATGCCTCACCACCCACTTCACCTTTAACGGCCACATCTACGAACGGATCAACCATGGGGTCACCTATCCCCAGGCTCATAGCAGAAGTGATGATGCAGTGACTCGATAGCATGGTCCTTCTGCAGATCCAACCCAAACTATGGATCTGATACCAGGAACGCCACTTTCGTCATCATCAAATGGACTAAACTAGAGGAGACAGACCAACTAATAAACAACGCTCTCATTGGCATCAAATTCACCAGGGAAGAGGAAAAGAACGAATAGCTCCCATTCCTGGACGTCATAGTAGAATGCAGGGCCAACGGGGAATTCCTGACAAAGGGACACAGGAGAACCACACACACTGATCAAGTACTGAATTTCAACAGCAACCATCCTAATACACAAACGAAGTTGCGTAAAAACACTATTTAAGACAGTGACAACACACTGTATCAATTCAGGACTACACCGGAACAAAGAAAAATACCTCCACCAAGCCCTTACGGACAACGGGTACCCGAACGCTGGATCCAACAATGCCTATCACATGAATAACAACAGGAAGATACTGCACACCCTAACACACTCGTCATGTTACCATACGTCAAGGACGTATCCAAACTGACCATAAGACTCTTACGACCATTGGATATCAGAGTAGCACACAAACCCGTGTCAACCCTATGCCAACCGCAAACTCAAACCAAGGGCCCCCTATTCAACATGGACAGGACCAATGCAGTGTACAAAATTCCAGCGAGGGCTGTGACAAACATTACATTGGACAAACAGGAAGAGTATTGACCATAAGGGCACATGAACACCAACGAGCAACAAAAAGACACAAACAGTACTCATTCATCTCCATTCACATGGATAAGGAGAACCGCCAGTTTGAATGGGACAACTCCAGGATCCCAGGACAGGCCAAACAGAGACATGCATGAGAATTCTGATGTACTTTTAGCACAAAGATTAATATGTTTACTAAATAACAAAAATCAATGATCTATAATGTACTGGACAAAAGAAAGGTTAGAAAAATAGAAGTTGCTGGAAAAGCACAGCAGGTTAGAATGGTTTCAGGACAGATTTCAAGAAATGATTCCAACTCACATTATCTCATTTACTGCAGCAAACTCCTTACAGACACACAGAATCTCAGGGAAGGTTCAACTCTGTCTCTCAGCTCTGGCCTCTCACTCAGACTCAGGCATGGCCTGCTGCAAACAGTTTCCTTCTGGGGAATTTCTTTGCAATAGCCAAAGGCTTTTACCCTTTATCTAGCGTCGCCCCTGAGAGACCAGAAGCAAGCTGCAAACTCAACACTCTGTGACTTTTAACTTCAGAGCAAATCCATATGTTTTCTGCTGCCCAACTGCCTTGATTCCATTCTGTGGCACATCCACAAGCAGACTGACTGACTCTCTGGTTCTACGTTTGGACCTGTGTTGCTAAGCCACACCACTTTTTTTGTTCTCTTTGACTCCTTTTTTGAAAAAATTGTTGAACTATTTGCCCCCAGCTCCTCATTTTGAGATTGTAAAGCCTTATTAAAATGCATTTAAGTTAATCAGATCTCCTGACATCCCAGTGTCACGCACAAAACCGATCTAAAACTAAACTGACTCACTTATTAAACACATAAAGTACGGTTATACATTACAATTCATTTGTTGATTGCACTTGTAGGCCAATTTTAAGAAGCTGAAAGAGGATAAAGTGGTGTCATAAAGAGAAAATAAACAAATAATTATAAAGTGAATCAAGATGAAGAAATGGAAGAGTGTCGGAATGTAGGAAAAATTAAGTGTGATCTTTTTCAAATGTAACACCTTCCAATTCCCCTCAGGCAGCATTGACAACTTTTCATTATTGGTGCAGTGCCTTGTTAGTCTCAGATACCCTTGCACAGATATAGCACTGCAATGCTGTATTCCTAACAGGCCTCACATCAATCCAGCTCACCTCTATATCAATGGTATCATCTTGAAATACTCACTCTGTGCTACTTATAACAAACATTTTTGTGTGACAAAAACAGTTCAGGTTATATTCTCGGCAAACCTCCCACCATGGTGTTGATTCCAACCATAGGACAGCTAAAGCAGGTACTATCTTCCAATTCCAAGAATATCTTTCCTGTGAGGAATTATTCGGGGCACATTTTGTGCTAATGAACCTCACACGATTAGAATGATCTGTCTCACTGCATGAACATGGAGACTGCAAACAGCTGGAAACATGAACTCTGGTTTTCCAGACGTCTGGTGTGAGCCCAGGTTTCTGTATCAGAAGGACCCTAATGTTCACCATTGACCATGTAAGAACTATCCATTATAAAGCACTGCAGTTATTGTCTCACACTAATCAAAGCTTCCTTTCCAATAGAGATCAAACACTAGCCAATCAATGAATGCATATCGCGAACCCTTCAATCTTTCTTGCGTATTCTTCACTTCCAGCAACCCTTATTTGAAATCCTTAACAATCGCAATAATCTCAGTGCAAGTGCATGTTATTACAACCCAGACTGCGGAATGAAATGGTCTAATTCTTCCCTTTTTTTTATAATTTATATTCTGCTCTGTATGGGCCAAAATATATTTTTGCTGCATTACTCAATTCCCAGAACTGCCTCGATTATATTCCAAATTCATGATATCACATTAAGCTGTCACAGTGCTGGTGTAAATTTCTATTTCTCTGATTTGCTGACACTGTAAAAATATTCTTAGAATGTTGCAGTTCTGGGAAAGTCTGGAAAACAGTGTTGATGTTTCAGCAGCTGGCAATCTGTACATTTCCATCCCCTCCCTTTTGCTGCAGCCACACACTCCTTGTTTAGGGCTGACTGCCACTAGGCACCTTTGGCATTTTGCCCAAGATGGCATTCTGTGTGTGTGTCTCCAGACAATGCAAATCAGAAGGCTACTTAATATCTCAGCCAAATCTGTTCCTGCTTTCACCCTACAGCAGCAGCAAAAGATCTCACCAAGACTTTTGCGGGCATCGCTGGCTGGGCCAAGATTTATCACCCATCCCTAATTGCCCCTTGAGAAGGTGGTACTGACCGAAACCCTTGAGCTTCTATAGTCTGTGAGCAAGGTAGACAACAACCATGTTGGAGCAAATTGCTGTAGATGTTGGAATCGGTACCGAGAACAAAAATTGCTGGAGATCACAACAGATCAGGCAGCATCAGTGATGAGAGAGCAAGCTAATGCTTCAGATCTAGATGACTCTTGGTGCGGAGTCATTTTGACTAGAAATGTTAGCTTGCTCTCTCATCATAGATGCTGTCTAACCCGCTGTGATTTCCAGCAATTTTTATTTTGTAGATAACAACCACGTTACATTTATAGCGGGAGTTAGTTCCTTGGTGTAGTTTCAGTGACACTGAAGGAATGGATATTTCGTTCCAAACCAGGAGGTGTGTAGCTTGGAGGGGTACTTACTGGTTGTGCTGTACATCTGATGCCCTTGTCCTTCTAGACAGTAGATATCAGAGGGATTTAAAGATGCTTTTGAAATGCATTACCAGAATAAGACAACACAGAAATTTTCAATTTGGAGAGGTTGCACCAAGGCATATTTTAATAAGCAGCTAAGTTGACCAAAAGAATGGTTTGAAAACTTTTGAAAAGAATTTTAAAAGTGGGATAGTAGAAACAAAAGTTAGATTTAGGGACAGAGTTCCAAAACATTGTTTCAGAGATAGCAGGAACTGCAGATGCTGGAGAATCAGAGATAACAAGGTGTAGAGCTGGATGAACGCAGCAGGCCAAGCAGCATCAGAGGAGTAGGAAAGCTGACATTGTGGGCCCAGACCCTTCTTCAGAAATCCTAGAATACCTAGAATTCAACAGCTTGCTCCTGGATATGGCACAGCCTGACAGCATGAACACCAAACCTGGTGACAATGAGCTGTATTTCATGGCCTGTGGTCAAAAGGAGGAGTTTGCTGAGATGGAGTGTCTAGGTTTTATGGTTTGAAATTGGTGAATTAGAATAAAGCTGATGGAGATTGATTGGTGATAATGGGAACTGTAGATGCTGGAGAATCCAAGATAATAAAGTGTGAAGTTGGATGAACACAGCAGGCCATGCAGCATCTCAGGAGCACAAAAGCTGACGTTTCGGGCCTAGGCCCTTCATCAGAAGAGGGGGATGGGGTGAGGGTTCTGGAATAAATAGGGAGAGAGGGGGAGGCGGACTGAAGATGGAGAGAAAAGAAGGTAGGTGGAGAGTAGAGTATAGGTGGGGAGGTAGGGAGGGGATAGGTCAGTCCAGGGAAGACGGACAGGTCAAGGAGGTTGGATGAGGTCAGTAGGTAGGAAATGGAGGTGCGGCTTGGGGTGGGAGGAAGGGATGGGTGAGAGAAAGAACAGGTTGATTGGGACAGGTATGATATAGGAGTGAGACTTAGTGTAAGATTGGATACTGTTGCGGGGGGACTTACCAGGGGAAAGCAGTGGGGCACAGGTCTCTGGCACAGAGTCTGTCCCTGCTGCTCAGAAGGGAAGGGGGAAGAGCAGCAGAGCAGTAGTTATTGGGGACTCCATAGTTAGGGGGACACATAGGAGGTTCTGTGGGGATGAGAGAGACTCACGGTTGGTGTGTTGCCTCCCAGGTGCCAGGGTGCGTGATGTCTCTGATCGTCTTTTTGGGATCCTTAAGGGGGAGGGGGAGCAGCCCCAAGTCGTCGTCCACATTGGCACCAATGACATAGGTAGGAAGAGAGTTGGGGATTTAAGGCAGAAATTCAGGGAGCTAGGATGGAAGCTGAGAGCTAGGATGAACAGAGTTGTTGTCTCTGGTTTGTTGCCCGTGCCACGTGCTAGTGAGGCGAGGAAAAGGGAGGGAGAGGAGTTGAACACGTGGCTACAGGGATGGTGCAGGAGGGAGGGTTTTGGATTCTTGGATAATTGGGGCTCTTTCTGGGGTAGGTGGGACCTCTACAAACAAGATGGTCTTCACCTGAACCAGAGGGGTACCGATATCCTGGGGGGGAAATTTGCTAAGGCTATTCAGGTGCGTTTAAACTAATTCAGCAGGGGGATGGGAACCAAATTTGTAGTTCGAGTATAGAAAAGGTTGAGAGTAGGGTGGTCCGAAATAAAGTTTCAGGGACGCAAGATGGCACCGGCAAGCAAGAAGTTGGTTTGAAGTGTGTCTACTTCAATGCCAGGACCGTCCGGAATAAGGTGGGTGAACTTGCAGCATGGGTTAGTACCTGGGACTTCGATGTTGTGGCCATTTCGGAGACATGGATAGAGCAGGGACAGGAATGGTTGTTGCAGGTTCCGGGATTTAGATGTTTCAGTAAGAACAGAGAAGATGGTAAAAGGGGCAGAGGTGTGGCATTGTTGGTCAAGGACAGTATTACAGTTGCAGAAAGGATGTTTGGGGACTCGTCAACTGAGGTAGTATGGGCTGAGGTTAGAAACAGGAAAGGAGAGGTCACCCTGTTGGGAGTTTTCTATAGGCCTCCGAATAATTCCAGAGATGTAAAGGAAAGGATAGCAAAGATGATTCTCGATAGGAGTGAGAGAGACAGGGTAGTTGTCATGGGGGACTTCAACTTTCCAAATATTGACTGGGAACACAATAGTTTGAGTACTATAGATGGGTCAGTTTTTGTCCAGAGTGTGCAGGAGGGCTTCCTGACACAGTATGTAGATAGGCCAACAAGGGGCGAAGCCACGTTAGATTTGGTACTCGGTAATGAGCCCGGCCAGGTGTTAGATTTGGAAGTAGGTGAGCACTTTGGTGATAGCGATCACAATTCTGTTATGTTTACTTTAGTGATGGAAAGGGATAGGTGTATACCACTGGGCAAGAGTTATAGCTGGGGGAAAGGCAATTACGATGAGATGAGGCAAGATTTAGGGAGCATAGAATGGGGAAGGAAACTGCAGGGGATGGGCATATTAAAAATGTGGAGCTTATTCAAGGAAAAGCTCCTGTGTGTCCTAGATAAGTATGTACCTGTCAGGCAGGAAGAAAGCTGTAGAGCGCGGGAGCCGTGGTTTACGAAGGAGGTGGAATCTCTGGTCAAGAGGAAGAAGAAAGCTTATGTTAGGATGAGATGTGAAGGCTCAGTCAGGGCATTTGAGGGCTACGAGGTAGCCAGGAAAGACCGAAAGAGAGAGCTCCGAAGAGCCAGGAGGTGACATGAGAAGTTGTTGGCGGATAGGATCAGGGTAAACCCTAAGGCTTTCTACAGATATTTAAGGAATAAAAGAATGACGAAAGTAAGATTAGGCCCAGTCAAGGATAGTAGTGGTCAGTTGTGTGTGGAGTCAGATGACATAGGGGAAGCGCTAAATGAATATTTTTCAACAGTATTCACTCTAGAAAACGACAATGTTGTCGAGGAGAACACTGAGATACAGGGTACTAGACTAGGTGGGATTGAGGTTCACACGGAAGAGGTATTAGAAATCCTTCAGAAGGTGAAGATAGATACGTCCCCTGGGCCGAATGGGATTTATCCTCGGATCCTCTGGGAAGCCAGGGAGGAGATTGCTGAGCCTTTGGCATTGATCTTTAACTCGTCATTGTCTACAGGAATAGTGCCAGATGACTGGAGGATAGCAAATGTGGTTCCCCTGTTCAAGAAGGGGAGTAGAGACAATCCTGGTAATTATAGACCAGTGAGCCTTACCTCAGTTGTTGGTAAAGTGTTGGAAAAGGTTATAAGGGATAGGATTTATAATCATCCAGAAAAGAATAAATTGATTAGGGATAGTCAGCATGGTTTTGTGAAAGGAAGGTCGTGCCTCACAAACCTTATTGAGTTCTTTGAGAAGGTGACCAAACAGGTAGATGAGTGTAAACTCGTTGATGTGGTGCATATGGATTTCAGCAAGGCATTCGATAAGGTTCCCCACAATAGGCTATTGTACAAAATGCTGAGGAATGGAATTGTGGGAGATATAGCAGTTTGGATCGGAAATTGGCTTGCTGAAAGAAGACAGAGGGTGGCAGTTGATGGGAAATGTTCATCCTGGAGACCAGTTACTAGTGGTGTAGCTCAAGGGTCGGTGTTGGGTCCACTGCTGTTTGTCATTTTTATAAATGACCTGGATGAGGGCTTAGAAGGATGGGTTAGTAAATTTGCAGATGACACTAAGGTCGGTGGAGTTGTGGACAGTGACGAAGGATGCTGTAGGTTGCAAAGAGACATAGATAAGCTGCAGAGCTGGGCTGAGAGGTGGCAAATGGAGTTTAATGCAGACAAGTGTAAGGTGATGCACTTTGGTAGGAGTAACCAGAAGGCAATGTACAGGGTTAATGGTAAGATTCTTAGTAGTGTAGATGAGCAGAGAGATCTCGGTGTCCATGTACACAGATCCTTGAAAGTTGCCACCCAGGTTGACAGGGCTGTTAAGAAGGTGTACAGTGTTTTAGCTTTTATTAATAGAGGGATTGAGTTCCAGAACCAAGAGGTTATGGTGAAGCTGTACAAAACTCTGGTGTGGCCGCACTTGGAGAATTGTGTACAGTTCTGGTCACCGCATTATAAGAAGGATGTGGGAGCTTTGGAAAGGGTGCAGAGGAGATTTACTAGGATGTTGCCTGGTATGGAGGGAAGGTCTTACGAGGAAAGGCTGAGGGACTTGAGGCTGTTTTCATTAGAGAGAAGAAGGTTGAGAGGTGACTTAATTGAAACATATAAAATAATCAGAGGGTTAGATAGGGTGGATAGGGAGAGCCTTTTTCCTAGAATGGTGACGGCGAGCATGAGGGAGCATAGCTTTAAATTGAGGGGTGAAAGATATAGGACAGATGTCAGAGGTAGTTTCTTTACTCACAGAGTAGTAAGAGTATGGAACGCTTTGCCTGCAACGGTAGTGGATTTGCCAACTTTAAGTATATTTAAGTCGTCATTGGACAAGCATATGGACATACATGGAATAGTGTAGTTTAGATGGGCTTGAGATCAGTATGACAGGTCGGCACAACATCAAGGGCCAAAGGGCCTATATTGTGCTGTAATGTTCTATATTCTATGTTCTATATAACAGTGAAGATTTGGACAAATGGTTTGTTTGTTTAGGAAGGAGTGAAGAGATTCCCAAAGAATTGAAGTGATGAGATGGCAGAAACAGAGCTCTGGGTTTAATCATGATAGACATGAGTTTGAGGGAGCAGAGAAGGAAATGAAAAACTGACATGAGTGACTGAATGAAATGGGTTTAGATCTCAATTTCAGATCAATATGGGACTCAAGCTTAGATTGATTCAACCTGAAAGCACAGTCCAGTAGGGTAGTGGAGATAAGCTGAGGGTAGTTGCTGAGGACATTGGTTTTTGCCCGTCATTTAACTTTTGCAATCTCTTACTTATCCACCTCTTGATGCTGGACAAACATCTGAAAAGTATTTATTTTCATGTGGATGGGACCTCCTTAGCGCCAAGCCCTGAGTCTCAATATTGCCTCCTCGTGGCTGCTGAAATTCAGCAGAACTGGGAACCAAGCTTTCTGATTTCAATACTACTCGTTCAATGTGTAAAAAGTATTATAAATAATGAGTAATAAATATGGCTTTTACAAAGCTGATCACTCATTAAATAAGATCTGGAAAGTACACTTTGGCTCACTGCCTGTTTTATGTTTGATATGATGACAGCACTATTGAGAAAGCGGAGATGGAAGGTTTTGGAAATGGATTTAATAAAATCCATTTGCTGTGATTTCATGACTTCCTGCTGACTGCATCTAACCCTTAGTATTCTGACTGAGTTCCATTGGATCATTATCACAAACTATTGATTTTGCCTGGAAGATGCAAACAGATGAAAGTCAAGTGAGGAGAGTTAAGCTCCTATTTCAGGGACTTTATCAATTTAGAGGTCAATGGATGTTTGTGTAAGGAGAGAATTCCGGTGACAGAAGAATCCGAAATGTTCTCTCGTTAAGGTTTAACTCCCAGATAACCAGGTGTCCACAATTTCCACTTACATAGGTGGCATGCTGGCTCAGTGGTTAGCATGGCTGCCTCACAGTGCCAGGGATCCAGGTTCGATTCCAGCCTCAGGTGACTGTGTGGAATTTGCATGTTTTCCCTGTGTCCATACAGGTTCCTTCCAGGTGCTCTGGTTTCTTGCGCAGGTTAGGGTGGATTGACCATGCTAAAATACCTATAATGCCCAGGAATGTACAGGTAAGGTCAATCTTTCATGGGAAATGCAGGGTTATAGAGTAAGGAGGTATGGGTCTTGTTGGGATACCCTTCAGAGGGTTAGTGTGGACTTGATGGGCCAAATAACCTGCTTCCACACTGTAGGATTCAATCTTTCTAAGGAAATGTCATTAACATGCATTCCATAGAATCCCTTGAGTGCAGAAACAGGCCATTCAGCCCAACATATCCATACCAAAAGCATTCCACCCAGATTCAACCCCACTATCCTATAACCCTGCATTTCCCATAGCCAGTAAACTATGGGCAATCCAGCTAATCAGCACATCTTTGGGCTGTGGGAAGAAAATGATACAGACACAGAAAGCATTTGCAAACTCCACACAGACAGTTGCCCAAAACTAGAAATGAACCTGGATCTCTGGCGCTTTGAGACAGCAGTGCTGACCACTGACCCACTGTGCCAACTCCTGGATAACCTTAGTCAATAAGTGAAAGAAAGACTTCATCCATCTTGACTCAAATTCGTGCAATCCTACTGACAATCATTTCTTTCTCCTCATCACCACAATACAGTTCAAAACCCATCTCTTCTACAAGACGTTTCATAATCACCTAGTTCTTCAATAGCTGTACCTCTCTGTCCCTTTATGATATTTTCCATCAATAAAACAAAAGAAACAAAGAACAATACAGCACTAGAACAGGCCCTTTGGCCTACCAAGCTTGCGCCGCCACATTTTAGGTCACAGAAATTTGAGGGTGCATACATGAGGATCAATGGTCGGCACAACATTGTGGGCTGAAGGGCCTGTTCTGTGCTGTACTGTTCTATGTTCTATGTTCTATACCAAAACTGTCTTCACTTACAAGGCCTGTATCCCTCTATTCCATAAGACCATAAGACATAGGAGCAGAAATTAGGTCATTTGGCCCATCAAGTCTGCTCTGCCATTCAACCATGGCTGATAAGTTCCTCAACCCCATTCTCCTGCTTTCTCCCCGTAACCCTTGATCCCCTTGATAATTAAGAACCTATCTACCTTAGTCTTAAATATACTCAGTGACCTGGCCTCCACAGTCTTCTGTGGCAGTGAATTCCATAGATTCACCACTCTCTGGCTAAAGTAGTTTCTCCTTATCTCCATTCTAAAAGGTCTTCCCTTTACTCTAAGGCTGTGCCCTCGGGTCCTAGTATCTCCTACTAATGGAAGCATCTTCCCAACATCCACTCTGTCCAGGTCATTCAGTATTCTGTAAGTTTCAATTAGATCTTCCTCTCATCCGGCTAAACTCCAATGGGTATAGTACCAGAGTCCTCAAATGTTCCTCACATGTTAAGCTTTCCATTCCTAGGAACATTTTCATAAACCTCCTCTGAACCTGCTTCAGGGCCAGTACATCCTTCCTGAGATATGGAGCCGAAAACTGTGCACAATACTCCAAATATAGCTTGACCAGAGCCTTATAAAGACTTAGTAGTGCATCTCTGCTTTTATATTCAACTCCACTCAAAATAAATGCCGACACTGCATTTGCCTTCTTAACTATTGATTCAACCTACAGGTTTAACTTGAGAGAATCCTGGACTGGAACTCCTAACTCTCTTTGTACTTTAGGTTTCTGAATTTTTTTCCCCATTTAGAAAATAGTCCACGCTTTTATTCTTCTTACCAAAGTGCATGACCTCACACTTTCCCACGTTCTACTCCATCTGCCACTTCTTTGCTGACTCTCCTAGCCCGGTCAAATCCTTCTACAGCCTCCACACCTCCTCAATACTACCTGTCCCTCCACCTATCTTTGTATCATCTACAAACTTAGCCAGAATGCCCTCAGTTCCATCATCTAGATCATTAATGTATAAAGTGAAAAGTTGTGGTCCCAACACTGACCCTTGTGGAACACCACTTGTCGTCAGCTGCCATCTTATGAAAGACCCTTTTATCCCCATTCTCTGCTTTCTGCCAGATAGCCAGTCTTCTCTCCATGCTAGCACCTTGCCTCTAGCACCATGGGTCCTTATCTTACTCAACAGCCTCCTGTGCAGCACCTTGTCAAAGGCCTTCTTGATGTCCAGGTAGATAACATCCACTGGCTCTCCCTGGTCTAACCTGCTCATAACTTCCTCAAATAATTCTAACAGATTTGTCAGGCATAACCTCCCCTTGATGAAACCATGCTGACTTTGCCCTATTTTTCCATACCCTTCCAAATATGCAGCAATCTCATCCTTTACAATGGACTCTAAAATCTTATCCACAACCAAGGTTAGGCTAATCAGCCTCTAATTTTCCAACTTTTGCCTTACTCCCTCTTTAAACAGAGGTGTCACATTAGCCATTCTCCAGTCCTCTGGGACACTCCCTGACTCTAGTGATTCCTGAAAGATCACCACTAATGCTTCCATTATCTCTTCAGCTGTCTCCTTTTGAACTCTGGCGTGTAGTCCATCGGGTCCAGGTGATCTGTCCACCTTCAGACCAATCAGTTTTGCTAGCATCTTTTCCTTGGTGATGGCCACCACACTCAGCCCTGCCCCCTGACTCTCTTGGATTTTTGGGTGATCACTCGTGTCTTCCACCATGAAGATGGACACGAAGTAATTATTCAGTTCCTCAGCCATTTCCCTGTTCCCCCTACTATCTCTCCAGTGTCATTTTCCAGTGGGCCAATGTCCACTTTTACCTCTCTTTTGCCCTTTATATACCTAAAGAAACTCTTAAATCTTAATTTAAATTACTGGCCTAGCTTACCCTCATATTTAGTCTTCTCCCTCCTGATTTCTTTTTCTGTTGCCCTCTGTTAGTCTTTGTAAGCTTCCCAGTCCTCTGGTTTCCCACTGCCCTTCGCCACATTATATGCTTTCATGCTATCCATGACTTCCCTAGTCAGCCATGGTTGCAACATCCTCCCTACATCATGCTTCTTTTTCTAAGGGATAAATTTTCACTGTGCCTTCTGAATTACTCCCGGAAACTCCTACCATTGCTGTTCCACTGTCTTTCCTGCTAGGCTCCTCTTCCAGCCAATTGTGGCCAGCTCCGCCCTCAGGCCTCTGTAGTCACCTTTATTCAGCTGTAATACCATTACCTCTGATTCCCTTCCTATTCATGTATTTGTCCAGGTGCTTCTCAAATGCTGCTCTTGTCTGCTTCCACCACACCCCCTTGCAACGGGTTCCAGATATTCACCACCATTTGTGTGAAAAGCTTGCCTCACACATCTCTTTTAAACTTACATCCTCACATTTGAATCTGTGTCCCCTGGTAATTGACCCCTTCAGCCTGGGAAAAAAAAGCCTCATACTTGTCATTCTATTGTGCCATTCACAACCTCATGAACTTTTATTAGTTTGCCCCCCAACTTCCTGCTTTCCAGTGAAAATGAACCCAGTCTAACCAGCCTTTCTTCATGCCTAAAATCCTCCATACCAGGCAATATCTGATGAACCTTTCCTGTACCTTTGGGCGGCACGGTGGCTCAGTGATTAGCACTGCAGCCTCACAGCACCAGGGACCTGGGTTCGATTCCAGCCTCGGGTGACTGTCTGTGTGGAGTGTGCACATTCTCCCCGTGTCTGCGTGGGTTTCCTCCGGGTGCTCCAGTTTCCTCCCACAGTCCAAAGATGTGCAGGCTAGGGTGGATTGGCTATGCTAAATTGCCCGTAGTGTTCAGGGGTGTGTGGGTTATAGGGGACAGGTTGGGGTGGGATGGTCCAAGGGGCTGTGTGGACTTGTTGGGCCAAAGGGCCTGTTTCCACACTGTAGGGAATCTAATCAAATACCCTCTCCGAAGCATCCGCATCCTTCTGGTAGTGTGATGATCAGGACTGTATACAATACTTCAACTGTGACGGAAATAAAATTCTATAAAGCTGCAGCATAATTTGCCTGTCCTTATACTCAATGCCCCTTCCAAGGAAGGTAGGACTGCCATAGGCCTTTTTTCACTAACCAGTATATTAATATTCAATTCATTCTAAAAATCTGGAGTGGATTGGACCTGACAAAGTAGCTGTCAGCCTCTGTTTTTTTCTGAATTGAGCTCACATTATACAAGTTGCTTTTATGAGTTACGCACAGGGGGAGATTGTGATGTAGCACTAATATCTCTGGTTTAGTTATTTGTTAACCCTGGTTAATGTTCTGGGGACCAGTTTCAAATCCCCCCAGAGTAGCTAATGAAATTTAAATTTAATAAATCTGGAACTGAAAGCTAGTGTCAATGACATCGAGTGTTGTCAAAACCCACCTGGTTCCCTAGTACCCTTTCAGGAGGGAAACCTGTTGTCCTTACCTGGTCTGACCTCACACATGACTCCAGACCTAATGTGTTTGACTCTCCACTGTCCTCTGAAATGGCCCAGTGAGATACTCAGTTCAAGGGCAATTAAGAATGGACAACAAATGTTGACCTTACCAGTCATGCCTACATCTCCCATAAGAGCAAGTAGCCAGTTGGGGGAGAACAAAAACAGAAGTTGCTGGAAAAGCTCAGCAGGTCTGGCAGCATCTGTGAAGAGAAAATCAGAGTTAATTTGTCGGTCTGGTGACCCTTCCTCAGAGCGGGGCGAGGTTCTGAGTCGGGTACATGTGGAACTGTGCCCATCATATAAGTGTGTTTTAGGAGATATGACTAGGACGAGGCGAGAGACAAATTTACAAATACTTATAAAATTTGTTTTTGAAGCACTGTTCTACAGAGCATTGCTTAAGTTGGTAAACATCTGTTGTTGCCTCAATATGTAAATACGAGAACCCATTATGCTTGTATTAAAAGTGATCCATAAACATATGACTGAGTGGGAATGCATTAGAAAATTGTTCTTTTATCTCTCAGAGCAGACGTGATTCAAATGGGAACACTGTCTCCAATGCCTTAGTGACAGCTGGCAAACATCATCTCATGAATTGATGAACGTGAGGAGCCTTAACTTGTATTCTCTGTTCACATCGATCCCTGCACAGTGATAATTTTGCAATCACACTACCAGAATTTACACAAGAAAGCCCATTAACTTGAAAGTTGTCAACAAAAGGGATCTCTGACTTACTTCTGCTTATCTTGTGATCCATCGCTGCTGGTTTATTTTTGGCAGTATATATTTTATGCTGATTTTAGTGGTGTATATCTGCTGGAGACTCAGATCAATGCACCACTGCTTATTCACTGATATTCGATATTATAGGTAATTTATTTCCCTCTGAATTCTGATTTGTTTCGTGAGACAGGTTTGTGAACACAATCTCCTCTGTAAGTGAATAATAAAGTTTGAAGCTGGATGAACACAGCAGGCCAAGCAGCATCTCAGGAGCACAAACACTGACGTTTCGGGCCTACACCTAGGCCCGAAACGTCAGCTTTTGTGCTCCTGAGATGCTGCTTGGCCTGTGAGATGCTGCTTGGCCTGCTGTGCTCATCCAGCTTCACACTTTATTGGATTCTCCAGCATCTGCAGTTCCCATTATCTCCTCTGTAAGTGCTTCATGTCTAATCCTCAGCAGTGAATCTGGACAATTACTGTTTGTCTTTGACTTAGACCAGGTTTACTCAGTCGTCTGGATGGCTGCAGAGTGAAGTTAACAGTGTGGGTTCAATTCCCGCACCAGCCGAGTTTACCAGGACAGACTCTCCTTCTCAACCTCTCCCCTTGCCTGAGGCATTAGGACCTTCAAGTTAAGCCACCACCGATGATCGCTTTTTCAGAGAGAAGGACAATGCTGACATTATTTTTATGAACTGGTATCAAGGGGAAACAACAGTTCAATGTTTTCATGTCCTCACGTGGTATCCATGAACATGCCAATCACAACTGGCATAAATAAATATTAAATTAGAAATAAACATCTGGATTCTCCACCACGTGTTGGACCTACAACCAAACAACCAAATTCGTGAAAATGCAATGAATTGACTTAGACCACTGATCCAGTCTTGAGATGATCCTGGTCTATATGAATAATCACATTAGAAACTTGTTAAGCAACT
This sequence comes from Stegostoma tigrinum, assembly GCF_030684315.1. Lineage (NCBI taxonomy): Eukaryota > Metazoa > Chordata > Chondrichthyes > Orectolobiformes > Stegostomatidae > Stegostoma > Stegostoma tigrinum. The sequence goes on along the minus strand of NC_081392.1, from coordinate 20,771,124 downwards.
GTGATCCCAGCTCTTGTAGCTTTAATGGCAACACATGGAAGTGTTATGAAGATTATTCTCTCTCTTTTGGTGCAAGGACTAGACCGTTTTCAGGAAGCATAACTAAGAAGAACCTTAGTAAGTGATGGAACTTGGAGAGCAAAGACACAGCTGTAAGACTACATCTTATGGCCAACAAAGCTTTCACCACCAAACTTTAACACAAAAGACCACCTGAGAAGGATGAACCAGAAAAGATCTACTCTGGCATTCTTCGACTAACGTTGTAGTAATGCCTTGTATATCAATGTAGACACCTCTTCTATACAGAATTCACACACAGTCCTCTGGAAAACATAAAACAAGATAAAACATTTAGGGAAAACCACCTGGGAAATTCTAATCCAACTATTTTAGTTGATTGAATTTGGATCTCAGAGATATGAGAGATGACACATGAGGTTCCCATGTGCACAGGAATTTTATTTACAGTGTATTTAACAATTTAGCTCTCAAATTTACAGTTTCTTGCTTTCAGGTTAGTTTCTGCTTTTGTAACAATATCCATGAGGAGTAAGAGTAGGCCAATCAGCCCCTCAATCCTGCTGCATCATGTTAAATGGTCCAGGCCTCAACTCTCTCATGCCAGCACCTCCTAGCCCTCAATATTTAAAAATGTTAATTACCTCCTTTGCAAACACTTCCAGTGACCTAACCTTCCTGATCCTCTGGGGTAAAGAATTTCAAATGTTTTCTATCCTCCGGGAAAAGAAATTCCTTCACATCCCAGTTGTAAATGAGTGTCACCATATACTGTAATAATGCCCTTGGTTTGAGATTTTTGTACTGGTGGAAACAGCATCACAACATTGACTGTCAAACCCCTTAGAATCTTATATGTTTCAGTAACATCACGCTTCATTCTTCTGAACTCTGATGAATAAAGATCTAATTTGTTTGGCACCACTTGATCCATCATCAAAATTCCATCATTACAGAGGAAGTCTCACCTTTGCACCACCCTATCCAATAGGAGATTCAGGATCATGTCCAAAAGGTAGGAGGCCAATTCCCTCCTGTCTGCCATGTTCATTTCAAAGGTCAGGAGCCATATAGGACAATGCTGGACTGATGGAGCTTATCCAGATGTACACTGGCCTTTTATAGATTGTACCATCGACAGGAATGCTGGTCTGTTCCAGGATCTCTGATGACTGGTGATTGGTCCAGGAACAGGATGTAGTAATATGGGACCAATCCAAATGCAGTAATTGTAATAAGAATTGAAACACCAATTGATCTGGTGAGTTTGATAAGATACATTGAGAAAATTCAGCCTCACTGCAAGAATCACTCCAACAAACTAGACACAGCTTGCACTTAAGTAAAAAAACAACATAAGAATTAGGCTCATCTTTTGTGTCAACCAATCCTTAGTTCAGGCTAATCCATGAGATCCAATAACATCAGCTTTTATACTACGCAATAACTTTTTTAAGCATCACTTTATCAAATACCTTCTGGAAATCCAAAAATGGTTCCCCTTTCTCACCTCTAGAACATAGAACATTACAGCACAGTACAGGCCCTTCGGCCCTTGATGTTGTTGCCGACCTGTCATCCCGATCTCAAGCCCATCTAACCTACACTATTCCATGTACGTCCATATGCTTGTCCAATGACGACTTAAATGTACCTAAAGTTGGCGAATCTACTACCGTTGCAGGCAAGGTGTTGCATTCCCTTACTACTCTTTGAGTAAAGAAACTACCTCTGACATCTGTCCTATATCTTTCACCCCTCAATTTAAAGCTATGGTCCCTCGTGCTCGCCGTCACCATCCTAGGAAAAAGGCTCTCCCTATCCACCCTATCTAACCCTCTGATTATTTTATATGTTTCAATTAAGTCACCTCTCAACCACCTTCTCTCCAATGAAAACAGCCTCAAGTCCCTCAGTCTTTCCTCGCAAGACCTTCCCTCCATACCAGGCAACATCCTAGTAAATCTCCTCTGCACCCTTTCCAAAGCTTCCACATCCTTCTTATAATGCGGTGACCAGAACTGTACACAATACTCCAAGTGCGGCCACACCAGAGGTTTGTACAGCTTCACCATAACCTCTTGGTTCTGGAACTCAATCCCTCTATTAATAAAAGCTAAAACACTGTATGCCTTCTTAACAACCCTGTCAACCTGGGTGGCAACTTTCAAGGATCTGTGTATATGGACACCGAGATCTCTCCGCTCATCTACACTACTAAGAATCTTACCATTAGCCCTGTACTTTGTCTTCTGGTTACTCCTACCAAAGTGCATCACTTCACACTTGTCTGCATTAAACTCCATTTGCCACCTCTCAGCCCAGCTCTGCAGCTTATCTATCTGCAACCTACAGCATCCTTCGTCACTATCCACAATTCCACCAACCTTAGTGTCATCTGCAAATTTACTAACCCATCCTTCTACGCCCTCATCCAGGTCATTTATAAAAATGACAAACAGCAGTGGATCCAACACCGACCCTTGCGCTACACCAGTAGTAACTGGTCTCCAGGATGAACATTTCCCATCAACTACCACCCTCTGTCTTCTTTCAGCAAGCCAATTTCCGATTCAAATTGCTATATCTCCTACAACTCCATTCCTCCGCATTTTGTACAATAGCCTATTGTGGGGAACCTTATCGAATGCCTTGCTGAAATCCATATAGACCACATCAACCAGTTTACTCTCATCTACCAGCTTGGTCACCTTCTCAAAGAACTCAATAAGGTTTGTGAGGCACGACCTTCCCTTCACAAAACCGTGTTGACTATCCCTAATCAATTTATTATATTCCAGATGATTATAAATCCTATCCCTTATAACCTTTTCCAACACTTTACCAACAACTGAGGTAAGGCTCACTGGTCTATAATTACCAGGGTTGTCTCTACTCCTCTTCTTGAACAGGGGAACCACATTTGCTATCCTCCAGTCATCTGGCACTATTCCGTAGACAATGACGAGTTAAAGATCAATGCCAAAGGCTCAGCAATCTCCTCCCTGGCTTCCCAGAGGATCCTAGGATAAATCCCATCCGGCCCAGGGGACTTATCTATCTTCATCTTCTGTAGGATTTCTAATACCTCTTCTGTGTGAACCTCAATCCCACCTAGTCTTGTAGCCTGTATCTCAGTATTCTCCTCGACAACATTGTCGTTTCCTCGAGTGAATACTGTCCAAGGATCCCATTCTTATTTTAGTTCCTATTTAAAATTATATGTATACTTATGGAAGCTCTTACAGTTTGTTTTTCGATTTCTTGTCATTTCATTTTCATAAAAGTTCCCAATCCTCTACTCTGCCACAGCACTTTGCAAGCCTTACCTTTTGATCAGGGCCACCTGTGTTATCCAAGGGTGATTCAACCTTCTCACTGAGTCTTTCTTTTTGTCTGAATACATTTTTGCTGCCACAGCTCATTTATTTACTTTCCCCTTAGTCTACTTTCCCGGTCACTTTAGACACCTCTTCATGCCTTTCTAATTGCCCTTATTTTAGGTGAGGACTCTGTTTTGAGACATGAGTTACTCTCCGTCACATGAATTTGAATTTCTGCCAAGTTATGATGCCAGCTCCTCAAAGACATCATTAAACGTTAATAGATGTACCATAACGTTTGTCTGCATAGGTTCTGTAAGTTTGTTCTAAGAAGCAACCCTAGATGCATGTCACATGGTACACGCGCCCATCTGATTTGTCCGGTCAATATGCAGATCAACATCACAGTTGATATTTCTTTTCTCCTTCTTGTGCTCTTCCTTCATTTCCTGATTAATACTCTGTCCTACAGTGAAACAACCTTTCAGGGGCCTCTGTATGACTCCCAACCACAGCTCCTTTTCTTTGCTTTTCCCTAGCTCTGTCTCTCTGCCTCCTTGAACAGCAACACCACATTAGTGTTTTCTAATCCGCTGACACCATCCTAAAACCCAAAGAGTTCTGGAATATATAATAGTATGCACAGGAATATTATAAACAGATTCCATAACCTATTACCCTTACGTCAATGGCCACTGATAGATCATTTATTGACAAAGCTACCCTACCTCCCTTTCCTTTTTGCCTATTCCTCTGGAATGATGATTATCCTTGAATGATGAGTTCCTAGACATGGTCACCCTCCAACTATGTCTCTGGAATAGCTAGGAAGTCATATTCACTTATTTCTTCTCTTGTTGTGAATTCCCCTATCTGCTTACAAATGTTGCGTGCATTCAGATAAAAGAATCTTAAGCTTTTATCTTTTACTATTCTCAATTACTCTGGTTCTAAATACTGCTGCAGTCTTTTGTGTATATTTTCTATTCTTTCCTGTCACACTTTGAATATTATTTGCCTCTTTGCGAAATTACACCTCTTCTTTCTTGCTTTTTTGTTTGAAATTTTAAATTTCCCTTCAATTGCACCCTTCCCACTGTCCACGAATTATTTAAAGCCTTATTTACTTGCCTAAGTTTTACAATTTACCAGGATACTGTTCCCACTTTGGTTCAAAAGAAGCCTATCCCAACAGAACGGTTCTCTCTGTCTCCCCAGAACTTGTGCCGGTGTCCCACAAATTGGAACACATTTCTTCAAACCAATCTTTGAGTCACACTTTCACCTCTAATCTCAAAATGAAATTACACGTGGCAGTTGGTAATCCAAAAATATCACTTTTGTGGCTTTCTTTTCTCATAGTTTGAATAACAGCAAACAGAGAACAGGATTATTCAACAGACACCCATGATCAAATTCTGAATGATTGTACTAGAGATAATGGGAACTGCAGATGCTGGCGAATCCAAGATAATAAAGTGTGGAGCTGGATGAACACAGCAGGCTAAGCAGCATTTCAGGAGCACAAAAGTTGACGTTTCAGGCCTAGACCCTTCATCAGATTGTACTGTTGAATTATGCATTTGAATCTTGGTCAGGAGATTGCATTAGTCCTAACTTAGTACTGGACAATCTATATTGTATAATGCAATTTTTATTCTGACCAGGAGGAGGTCTATCCCTGCACAAACAGATAATTGTTTCAGGGTAAGGAACTTCCAATTCCAACATCAAAAGAAATCTTGCATAACTTGTAAAAGGGACTCTTTGGTTAACCGAATTTAGACGTTAAAATAATTGATCAGCAGCAACATAATCAAGTCTCTTTGTAATGCAAAAAAACACACTCCTGAATCCAAGAACCTCAAAAGAGTTCATGTTTTTTGAGCCAAGCTGGGCAGCTTGAGTATGCCAATCCCTGGATCAATCTTCTGGACCTGCTCTTCACTGTTTTCAAAACCTCACAAACTCATTCCAACCTCTTCATCATGCTCCTCCTCAAGGGGGTGGCACAAAACTGGGCAAGGTTTTGTAAGCTTTGCCTTTGCTGTGAAGAACTGAGTTTGTCCTATATATTTTGACTCTGACCCAGCTGAGATCTTTAATACATCATTAATAGATGCAAATCAATGATGAAAATTTGTAATTGTTCTCATTGAAAGAATTCAGGTAGTCAGAAGCTTGGAGGGAAGACTAGATAATAGGTTGACATTGATACCAAAGCCAAATGAAACAAGGAGAACTGGAGATGGTAAGTTGTCCAGCTTAAGGTCCTGGGGAAAGTTGAGCTACAACTGTCAGTGAGTCTTAGTTTCAAAATGATGAGGCTTCCAGACTGAGTAAACAGCCTGTGGAAGGATCGAGAACAAGTGAAGACTCACTTATGGAGATTAGCAAAAAGTGGTAACAGTGACATGAGGGAAAATATTTTGATAAGCAAGTGGTTCAGATCTGGAATGCACTGGCCAAGAGTATAGTGGAGGCATGATCAATTGTGGCTTTCAAATGAAAACATTTTTAAAAATGACAATTCAGCCTACATGAAACATGTGAGTGTGGAACTGTTGTGATGATGTTGAGTTGATGAGGGTCGAGCTGTGGATGTGGTGTATATGGACTTCAGTAAGGCATTTGATAAGGTTCCCCATGGTAGGCTCATTCAGAAGGTCAGGAGGAATGGGATACAGGGGAACTTAGCTGCTTGGATACAGAATTGGCTGGCCAACAGAAGACAGCGAGTGGTAGTAGAAGGAAAATATTCTGCCTGGAAGTCAGTGGTGAGTGGAGTTCCACAGGGCTCTGTCCTTGGGCCTCTACTGTTTGTAATTTTTATTAATGACTTGGACGAGGGAATTGAAGGATGGGTCAGCAAGTTTGCAGACGACACAAAGGTCGGAGGTGTCGTTGACAGTGTAGAGGGCTGTTGTAGGCTGCAGCGGGACATTGACAGGATGCAGAGATGGGCTGAGAGGTGGCAGATGGAGTTCAACCTGGATAAATGCGAGGTGATGCATTTTGGAAGGTCGAATTTGAAAGCTGAGTACAGGATTAAGGATAGGATTCTTGGCAGCGTGGAGGAACAGAGGGATCTTGGTGTGCAGATACATAGATCCCTTAAAATGGCCACCCAAGTGGACAGGGTTGTTAAGAAAGCATATGGTGTTTTGGCTTTCATTAACAGGGGGATTGAGTTTAAGAGTCGTGAGATCTTGTTGCAGCTCTATAAAACTTTGGTTAGACCGCACTTGGAATACTGCGTCCAGTTCTGGGCGCCCTATTATAGGAAAGATGTGGATGCTTTGGAGAGGGTTCAGAGGAGGTTTACCAGGATGCTGCCTGGACTGGAGGGCTTATCTTATGAAGAGAGGTTGACTGAGCTCGGTCTCTTTTCATTGGAGAAAAGGAGGAGGAGAGGGGACCTAATTGAGGTATACAAGATAATGAGAGGCATAGATAGAGTTGATAGCCAGTGACTATTTCCCAGGGCAGAAATGGCTAGCACGAGGGGTCATAGTTTCAAGCTGGTTGGTGGAAAGTATAGAGGGGATGTCAGAGGCAGGTTCTTTACGCAGAGAGTTGTGAGAGCATGGAATGCGTTGCCAGCAGCAGTTGTGGAAGCAAGGTCATTGGGGTCATTTAAGAGACTGCTGGACATGTATATGGTCACAGAAATTTGAGGGTGCATACATGAGGATCAATGGTCGGCACAACATTGTGGGCTGAAGGGCCTGTTCTGTGCTGTACTGTTCTATGTTCTATGTTCTATGTTGTGGAGAGGCAGCAGTGACCTGATGGGCCTAATGGTCTACTGCTGTGCTGTAAGTATTTTGTGGCTCTTTGAATATGGCAAGAATGCAGCAAAGAGGGAGAGTGCGCTGGTGATTTTCATTTTCACAGCTATGCAGTTTGATCACGACAAACTTTGATATTAAGCAATAAGACACCTGGGCCATAGAGAGCTGGATAATTGCAAATATATTGTATTTTCGGTTTAACTTAATAATCTGAATGAAGACATGATTTTTTTTTACAAACGCCGATTCGATTTTATGAAACCCCTTGAAGGAGTAACTGACCTATGTGCCTTCCAAATTACATGAGTATTCGAACAAATAACATCGGTAGAAAGCCTGTTTCCCATTTGTGTCTAATAAAACAGGATCGCAGCAAATATACAATTTCTTGATTATTTGTATTTCATTGCTTTCTGAGCAATTTTCAAACAGTGCAATTTTAGGTACTTATTGATTTTTCTACAGAAGCAGTGGGCTCCAGAGTGACATTGAGTATCAGCTATTTGCAAATTTTAGCTTTGTCACTTATAAGTTATATCTGTCCATAAATAATGACCTGACACTGTGATAAATCAAGAGTATTTAACTGAGTATTAGTTCCATTGCTGTTTTCTGAATTAATTTCAAAGCAAACAGACATTAAGGAAATTAAGACAAGTGGATGTCCAGTAGCAATGCACTTGGTGAGTTGAAACATCTGGTAAAGGTTTGCGAGAGGCTATGAAAGCCAAGGATGGTAACGAAGTGTGTTTTTTTTTGTAGGTCTCTGTAAATCTGAGAAGAAGGAAAAAATGTGATAGATTTCTTCCATGCTATATATTTTGAAATAATGTGGAGATGCTGGTGTCAGACTGGGATGGACTAAGTCAGAAGTCACATGACACCAGGTTATAATCCAACAGGTTTATTTGAAATCAAAAATCCTGAAAAGCAACATTCCAAAACCTTGAGATTTCAAATAAACCTGTTGGACTATAGCCTGGTATTTTGTGACATATACTGTGTGCAAATCAGTCAAGTTCCTGCAGTGTTGTGCAAAGGTTCCAAGCTTGGATCTTAGAACAGGGTTATGCAGTTCAGGTGGGTCAGTATTAACTGAGCTTGCTCCTTTCTGATCTTGGTCATTTCTGCTAAGAAGGAATTTAAGCTGGCTACCTGGTTGTTGTGGAAATTTCTTCTGGAATGGTAGCTGTTTGTAAATCCTGGAGAAGAGGCCAGGCCAGGCTATTAGAAATATTACAAAAGCAAAATACACTAGATGCTGGAAACCTGAAACAAACTGAGAAAGCTGGAGAATCTCGGCAGGTCTGGCAGTATCTCTGAAGACAGAGAAACAGAGTTAGTGTCTCAAGTCCAATATGAAGAATCTGTGAAGAAGAATCATACTGGACTCAAAATGTTAACTCTGTTTCTCTCTGTTTATGGAAGATGCCAGACATGCTAAGTTTCTCTAGCACTTACTAGATTGATTAGTAAGAGACATTGACTGGCAGCAGTTCATGCATTTAGTAACCGAGTCACTGAGGTTTCCTCTAGATGCAGTGTCTATGTTGCCACTGTCAATTCCAGATATCTACATACCTAATGACAGCGTAGATTGAATGTAACACCATTTACAGGCCCTATTAAATAGAAAGTTTGATATTGCTTTAGTGTGTACATAGTTGCTAAAGGCAAACAAAAAGATAGCCTTTTCTATCTTACACTCATCAGCTCTAAGATACAAGAAACAGACTTAGAGAGGGAAATAAAAGGGACACAAATTTATACAGCATGAGAGGAGGGTACTGACTGGTTACATCACTACTGGCCTGGCACCAGGAACAGTTAACTATCAATCTTAAGTTTCAAACCAGACAGGTAGATTCGGATTGGTCAAGGTGTTTCTATGGAAATGCAGCAGCGATTGGCTGTCCCTATGACTCCAGGTCTATCACCGTAGTTCTAGTGACTAGCAGACCATATCAAACATTCCAGCAACTATTCATAGGGCCCTATTGTTCATATCATCAAAATGAATTTATATACATGTTGCACTCTTTTCATTTCAAACAGGTCATGGGGACAGCTAATTGCTGTTGCATCCCCATAGCAACACCCTGACCAATCAGAGTCTACCTGTCTGCTCTGAGAATTAAAATGACAGTTAAATGTTTGTGCTGCGTCCCCAGGAAAATAACGATCCAACCAATCAGCATCCTCCTCTCATGTTTGACAAAAGTATTCTCTCTTTTTGTAATTCTATTTATTGTGTCCTAGTCTAAGACAAAAAGTTTCAATCTTTCATCTTGTTCTAGCAATGTTGATGCTGCTATTCAAAGTAGGGGACTTGGAAAGGACATGTGTCCTTGTAGAATTAGAAAGAGAATTCAATGAAGACTATTCGTTAATTTTGGACACAACTTAATTCCCAGGGGACATAATCAAATTGAGACGAAGAGCATATTTTGCACATGGGCTAATAACAATTAGGAATAGAGTTAGTCCATTGAGGCTTTCGTCAAAAGGAGAGAGGGTTTCTCCTGTAGGGATTAAATCTTGTTAGGCATTCTGTCTGCCGACTATTCCAAAAGGGTTTTCAACAGCCCTTCTGTTTCTCATTTATTCCAATTGGAATGTAAAAGGCTCCGTCTCTAATTGGTGCAAACAAATTTCAGGAAACCCATGTTCAAATTCTTATCGATTTTAATGCAAGTAGCCTATCTAATTGTAGGAGTTTGATTTGGCAATTAGTACCGAGACTCTCATCAAGGGGTCTGCAGTCATGTGTAGGTCAGATTAAGGGCAGCAATTTCCTTCTCTAAATAGTATTAGTGAACCAGATGGGATTTTAAGAATAATTAATTTACAGGCATCATTCGATTTTTAATTCCAGATTTTTCTTGAATTCAAATTCCACCAGTTGCTGTAGTGGGATACAAACTCTTGTTCTGGGTCTCTGGATTACTAATTTAGTGACAATATCACTAGACCATTACCATCAGCTTTTTCAATACTACTGCTGTTAGGCTAATCATCCCATAGTCTCTATTCTCTTTAACCTTTCTGTTTAAGAATACAGGGAGTGACATAACATCCATCAGGCCTGCTTCACCATTTAATAAAGCATACCTGAATTAGTTATGGCCTTGAGTTCTTTCTTCAGCCCCCACAATCTTTATTGATCTAAAATTGAAACCACATTGAATTTGTGCAAAGACGCAGCCTCCACTGCTCCCTGGAGAAGAGAATTTCAAACACTGATGACTCTCATGGCGTCATAGAGCCATGGAGTTGTATAGCAGGAAACAGAAATTGTCCATACTGACCGGGTACCCCAAATTAATCTAGTCCCATTGCCAGCATTTGCCCCTTATCCCTCTAAACCCTTCCTGTTCATATACCAATCCAGATGCCTTTTAAATGTTGCAATGTACCAGCCCCCACCCTTATCCTCTGGCTGCTCATTCCATACAAATACCACCCTCTGTGTGAACACGTTGTCCCTTACGTCCCTCTTATACTTTCCCCTCTCATCTTAAACCTATGACGTGGAGGTGCTGGTGTTGGACTGGGGTGGACAACGTCAGAAATCACACAACGATTAAGCTTTGCTCCTTATTCAGGTGTTCAGCAAAACTCTGAGAGTTTGTGTCTTCAAATAAACCTGTTGGACTATGACCTGGTGTTGTGTGATTTCTGACCTTAAACCTATGACCTCTAGCTTTGAAATCGTCCACCCTGTGGAAAGGATATTTGCAATACACCCTATCCGCACACCTCATGATTTTATAACCCTTTATAATGTCACCTCTCAGCCTCCAATACTCCAGGGAAAATAGCCCCAGCCTCTTCCTATATCTCAAACCCTCCAACCCTGGAAATGCCTTTGTAAATCTTTTCCATATCCTTTCAAGCTTAACAACATCATGCCTACCGCAGGGAGACGAGAATTAAAAACAGCTTTCACAGACAATTTTACACATAAAAAGGAAATAAAATGCAGGAGGGCTACAGGAAAAGAACTGGACAGCAGAGCTGATCTCTTTTTCCAAAGTGAAAGCACCAGGCTGATGGGCCAAGTGGCCTGCTTCAGAGACTCCAATGATGTATGTATGCTTTTAGACCAGAGATCACATATTTAATCCCTAATCTGTTAATTGAAGACAAGTTAGGCTCTAAAATTGATGGAAAAAATCAAATTACTGCCCTGATCATTGTTTGGTGAACATTTTTCAAAACCGCTACTTTGCTGATGTCATGGATAGATCCAGATTCGGCTTAACTTGTCATGCTTTCAAATGCGAAACACACTGGTCTCAGGCATGAAGAATGGGAACCACAGAACATGCTTTCAATTTGAGGTATAGAGACAAAATAAGTTTTCCGTCACTGGGACATTCAATTTCACTGAAGTAAATATGACCCTTTTGAAAAATTTAACTTTTATTTTTCTAATCAACCTGTTCAGAGATGTCATTGCACACCCCTCCAGCAGGTGGGACTCGAACCCAGATATTCTGGTCCAGGAGTTTGGACAGTACCACTGCACCACAAAAGGTCTCCACTCCATTTTTATTATATGCCTGAGAGACATAGACAGCAAAGAGACTACTGATGAATTGAACACTGTTGAAATGTGATTTGCAGAATATTCTGCATATCCTACACAAAATAAAAGGGACACAAAGTAATACAGCATAAGGCGAGGATCCCAATGAGGATTTTTTTAAAAAAAGTCATTCAAGGATAAGGGCATCATCAGGTAGGCCAGCATTTATTGCCCATCCCTAATTGCCCAGAGGGCAGTTGAGTCGACCACATTGCTGTGTAGGCCAGTTTCCAGCCCCAAAAGATATTATTGAACAGAAGGCTTTTCCCAGCAATGGATTCATGGTCATCACTGGACTCTTAACTGCAGATTTTTATTGGATTCAAACTCCACCATCTGCCGTGACAGGGTTCAAACAAAGATTAACAGCCCAGTGATAATACCACTAGGCTGTCGCCTCCCATTGGGGAATAGATGAAATTAGTACACAACATCAAAGACTGGAAGATACAATATTCTGGCAACATCATTGAAGCAAACAACGAAAGATGCCATAGTCCCAGAGAACCAAGTGGCTACACAAATGATAGGTATTGAAAGATAGTGGAAGCAATTGAAATTTATAGACAAGTAAGACAAGAGGAAATGGCTGATGTGTACATCGGACCAGTTGCAGTTGGCCTTTTCTGAATGTGTAAGTAGAACTAAGGGAGACATCTAGGGCAGACAACTTTCTGGTAAGAAGGTGAGACACCAAGAAACGAACAAAATTCAGTTTATAATTAGCAAGTTCCTCCTTGATTGAAGTTCCACACATACCGTTATGTCACCATAGCCAAGCTACCCCCTTTACTCACTCACACGCTGAGTTTTAGATGAGGTTTCTTTTTCTCAGAAAAAACACCCCTCATCTCAATCTGAAATGGGACATTCCTTATTTTCAAATGTACCTCTGGTTTGCGATTGACCATGGTGTGAAATATACATGCAATTTTGGCCCTATTAAGGCCCTTCACAATAAGCTCATTCTTTTGAACTCCATTAAGGCTAATGTGCTCAACATTTTCATAGAATCCCTACAGTGTGGAAACAGGCTCTTTGGCCCAACAAGTCAACATCGATCCTCAGAGCATCCTACACACCCCTGAACACTATGGGGAATTTTTCATGGCCAATCCACCCTAACCTACATACCTTTGGACTGTGGAGAGGAACCTGGAGCATCCAAAGGAAACTCACACAGACATGGGGAGAATGTACAAACTCCACACAGACAGTCACCCAAGGGTAGAATCAAACCCGGGTCCATGGCACTGTGAGGCTGCAGTGCTAAACACTGAGCCACCTTGCCACCTTTTTCTTGTTAGACAACCCGTTTGTCCCAGGTATCAGCCAAAATAATCTTTTCTGATATGCGTCCAAGGCAAGTGTATCTCCCCCTCCCAAGTAAGGAGTCAAACCATAGGCAATGCTTTAAGTGTGATCTCACCAACACTGTGTATAGTCACACCAAGATAATAAAATGTGAGGCTGGATGAACACAGCAGGCCAAGCAGCATCTCAGGAGCACAAAAGCTGACGTTTCGGGCCTAGACCCTTCATCAGAGAGGGGGATGGGGTGAGGGTTCTGGAATAAATAGGGAGAGAGGGGGAGGCGGACCGAAGATGTGGAGAAAAGAAGATAGGTGGAGAGAGTATAGGTGGGGAGGTAGGGAGGGGATAGGTCAGTCCAGGACCTGGACTGATCTATCCCCTCCCTACCTCCCCACCTATACTCTTTCCACCTATCTTCTTTTCTCCCCATCTTCGGTCCGCCTCCCCCTCTCTCCCTATTTATTCCAGTTCTCTCACCCCAGCCCCCTCTCTGATGAAGGGTCTAGGCCCGAAACGTCAGCTTTTGTGCTCCTGAGATGCTGCTGGGCCTGCTGTGTTCATCCAGCCTCACATTTTATTATCTTGGATTCTCCAGCATCTGCAGTTCCCATTATCTCTGATACTGTAGTCACACCAAGATGTCCCAGCTTCTAAATAGCTCCATCACCTTTACAGTAAAAATCAACATTCTACCTTCCTTTGTGCTTACTGACTACACCTGTTTCTCTGTTACCATCCAAAAGCATGTAGATATATTTTAGCTAGCAGTATCTAAAAAAATATTTGAAGAGGACATGAATAAAACCACTGGAAGATTTGTGTTCAAGCTACTAAAAGACTGATACCAGGAAATTAATCACTGACCTTTTGGCAAATAGGATGGGGCAGGTGAGATGATGCCTTGGAATAACTTTGGGAATATTGGATATTGTGGTTGGAGAAAGGTCTCTTCCTTCAGGATGGATGAGCTAAGATGGTTCTTTGTTTCTGCAACATACTTAGGAACTAAATAGGATGTTGTTAAATTGGGTCACAGCTCATATAACATAACAGAGAATAGTTCAGCAGGAAAAACAACAGTGAACAAAGGCACTGTAAGTAGAATAATGAGAGTATAAAAATTGAGAATTTATAATGCAGGAGGTCAGATGTTAAGAAATTAGGATGTGAAATTGAATAAAGAAAGATTGGGAATAATTCTAATGATGAATTAATGAGGATTTTCATGATTATGAGGCATGTTTGGAGCAAGTTATTGAAGTTTAAAAAGAAGCAGATTGAGAGGATGAATAATAATTGGTTTAATGATGATATCAAAGAACCTAGAGGGTGGGATTTAGTTTCAAGAAGCAAACAAAGGATGGAATGGGCTTAGGAACAGGAGTAGGCCAATCAGCCCCTTGAGTCTGCTGTCACTATTGACCATGGCTGATCTTTGACCTCAATGTCATATTCCCATATTATCCCCAAATCCCTTGATATCATTCATAATTATATAATTATAATTACAATTTAATTCAATACAGTGCAGGAACAAGCCCTTCAGCCCACCAAGCCTGCACTGATTCTAATCTTTATTCTGACCGGCTACTTATTGCCGATGTGTGGTTTGTATTTAGAAATCTGTCAAACTCTACATTAAAAACACTTAGTGATTGAGCTTCTACAGCAATCCAAAGGTTCTACATCAATTGCAAAGGTTCACCATCTACTGAGTGACGAGGTCCCTCATCATTTCCTTTTTTTTAAATGTCTTTCCTTTATTTTCTGAGACAGGACCCCATAGTAACATTCTTTCTGCAGTTACTCCCTCTATCCCTTTAAGAGTTTTGTAGCATGGAATCATGCTGCAGAGAGCTAGCCCTTTAGAGCTTGTGGTAGCTCTTTTAAAAAGGGCTCATCTAATTAGTTCCACCTCCTATTCTTTCCCTGGCTGGAAACATAGCAAGCCTGTCTATCAGCTCACGGTACAAGTTTGGCCTGACAGTTTAATCATACACTTAGTGAATCATTATTAGTGCAGTGTAGAAATGTTGGTTTTGAGATGTTAGTAAGACACAGTGCAGTTTTACCTCAGGTAATAAGTAAGTTTCTTTGTTAGACCAAGTATGAATATATCAAATCCCCACAGTCACAACAAAACTGAATAATCTGAAGAAGGGTCTAGGCCCGAAACATCAGCCTTCCTGCTCCTCTGATGCTATTGGCCAGCTGTGTTCATCCAGTTCTACACCTTGTTATCCCTGAATAAGCAAAGGACCTGGTACATAATATAAAACTTAAACAAGTGGCAAAGGAGACGGGAGAAGGTGAGATGTCCAGAATGTGTTTTAAAAATCATGTGAGGGTTTGTTTCACCAGCTGGTTTACAATGACCTTCGATTGGACAGGAATCCCAGATATTATAGCGAGGTAAAGAGAGAGGTGAGGACAGACTGAGATAATGGAGAACTTTACAATGACAGCAGTATTGTCTCCATCATTGTTATCACTGACAGGCCCTTGCAGATGAGGATGACTCACTTCTGCTCTCAGGATGAGTCCATAGGTGGCTGTACAGTTTGATACAGCTACCAGAAGCTGTCTTACCTTTGGGGCAGGTGGTCATAGGAAGGGTGTGGATGGGGCATTCGTGTGGCAGCAAGCTCCTTTCACTGTTTTTTGCATGGCTTCCAATTTTTTTCGATCGGCAAGTCTCAAAGTGCTCAACACCTTCATGAATGCTCCTCCTCCATTTTATAAGGTCTTGGGCCAGCGATTCCCAGGTGTCTGTGGAAATGTCGCACTTCACCATTGAGGCCTTGAGGGTATCACTGAAGCGCTTCCTGTATCCACCTGGGGCTCACTTGCTGTTTTGGAGCCAGGAGTACAGAACCTCCTTCAGAGTCTCAGATCAGTCATGTGGGTGATGTACCCAGCCCATTGGAGCTGGTCAAGGGTGGTCCGTGCCTCATTGCTGGGGATGTTGGCCTGGTTGAAGACCCTACCATTGGTGTGCCTGGCTTCCCAGTGGAACTCTCAGATTGTGGCACAGGCAGCATTGGTGGTACTGCTTCAGGGCCTTGAGGTGTCTGCTGTAGGCAGTCCACATCTCAGAGCCATATAGGAGGGCAGGAGCCACCACAGCTCTGTAAAACATGATCATGGTGTCAGGTCTGATGTTGTTGTTCTCAAACACCCTTATCCTCAAGCGGCCGAAGGATGCACTAGCACACTGGAGGCCATGCTGGATCACTAGGGGATAGTGGTGACAGGGATAACCCCAGCTGCCTCACTAGCCATTGAAGTAACTGCAGTTGACCTTACATTTGTAATTTACATGATCTACTCCATGCTCATTGCATTCTGTTGGAGAGGTAATCCTCCTTTCTTTGTTATAGTTTTGGACCATGAGTTTGATTTGCTGCAGAGCATTAAACACCTTTTCAATGGGTTTACCGTGAACTAGATTGTTTACTTAGAGTTCTGCTGTAAGTCCCGCACATCTCCAAAACCTTGACTGACAAGGTGCCAGTAAACACCTGGGATGGGTGATGACTGGCCATTTATCTCCTCCATGGGGTTCAAATCTGACTGCAGGATCTTTTGACTAAACTTTGATCCAAGGATGTCTTTCTCAGTCGGAAAGTTTTCTGAAAATCCAATTTCAAGCTGCAAGGCAATTACACCATTTCCGCACAAAACCCGTTTCAGCAACATAGAAACTGGAGAGTCATCTGTGATGTAGCAGAGGATTTTCTCCTGGAACTGAGACTGAGATTGTGACTTTGTAACAGAACAAAAGGGGCTTTGCTCCATGTCTGACTCTGCTGTATACATCTGCAAACTCGCACTGAGCTATAGTCCATTCCTCAGGACTACCATTTTTCACAAGTGGAAATCTTCACAAGGAGTGAGTGCAGGAGAAGAGCGAATGGCGTACCATAGAAGGAGTAGGCCATTCAGCACCTTGAGCCTAGCCCACCATTCAAATGAGATCATGGCTGACCTGCTACTTGACTCCATCTATGTGCCTTTGATCCATATTCCTTAATAACATTGCTTAACAAAAATCTATCTCAGATTTAAAATTAACAACTGATCCTGAATCGACAGCTGTTTGTGGAGGAGAGTTCCAAACCTCTCCCACCCTGTGAGTGTCGATGTGATTAGTAACATCTCTCTGGATGGTCTGCCCCTAATTCTCTGACTTTGCTCCTAGTTCTAGAATCTCCAACCGTGGAAATGGAACATAGAAAACTAAAGTGCAGGAACAGGCCCTTCAGCCCATCATACCTATCAGTTTATCTTCATCCATTCTTGTCTTTTCCTGTTCACATCCTAAAGACTTCGATCAAATCATTCCTTAACCTTCTAAATTCTAGAGAAAACAGGCCTAATTTGTACAATCACTCCTCCAAACTTAACCCCTGAAGTCCAGATATCATTCTTGAATATTTACTTTGTACTCCCTTCAAGAGCATTATATCCTTCCTAAGATGTGTGCCCAGATTATCTCACAGTGCTCCAAGTGGGTCTAGCCAGGGTTTATATAACTGCAGAATCACTTCGACATCCTTGTTCTCCAGTCCTCTAGATGTAAAAGCCAACATTCCATTACCTTTCCTGATTATTTTCTCCATCTGTTTGTGGCATCTTAGAGATTTATGTTCCTAAACCCCCAATTCCTTTTGGACTTCGACTGTATTGAACTTCACAACATCGAGAAAGCACCCTGACTTTTTGGGATCCAAACAAATAATCTCGCATTTGCTGCCCTAAACAATGGTCAAAGGAAGCTAACATCATTTGTCTTGGCCTGGACTGAATTGCTAGGGACAGACCTTCTCAACCTGTACAAAATTAGATGAGAGTAATGAAACAGAATGGAAGAGATACTGGACTTGCACCTAACAACTAAAGGGAACCATGGAGAATGATTTGAAGATCATCATTTAGTAATACATATGTCAGGCATTACAGCAAT
The DNA here is from genome assembly GCF_030684315.1 of Stegostoma tigrinum. NCBI lineage: Eukaryota > Metazoa > Chordata > Chondrichthyes > Orectolobiformes > Stegostomatidae > Stegostoma > Stegostoma tigrinum. The sequence goes on along the minus strand of NC_081392.1, from coordinate 20,753,115 downwards.
AACTTCAATTTGTCCATCAGTTTAACTGGTACAAGGTAACCATAGTAATCCAAGCCAAACATTGATAAGCACAGAAATTCCTAGAGGCATAGTTCTCCACCCATAATTCAATCAACAAACGTATAAATTTGGACTGTGTATATAAACGCATACAGAACAAAACCAGAAAAGACAGTATTCACCATAACAGACCGTACAGTATAAATTCTAAGCGGAGAAGAATAGCATCACTTCACCGGAGCCTCCACTGATGATGTTACCCAGCATGGTAACAAAATGTCTAAACAAAAACAAGCCAGCTCAGTGAGCAAGTCAAAAACCCCATCCACAACACGAGCTACAGATCTTTGCCAAAACTTTAAAGCAGTAGCTTCATTTCAGAAGTATTTCATTGGCAGGCAAGTGCTTTAACAATATTCTGAGGTTGTGAAAGGTGTTATATAACTCCCATTTGTTCTTTCTCAAGTTAAAAAAAATGATAATAGGGAGGATTGCGAGGTCACTTGGCATTGTCTGAGTTAGTCATTAACATCTGAACATCTCGGTGACAATTCCAAGCTCATAGTGAATCCTTTACGCTGTGCTGAAGTTTCAATTTACCATCAATCTCATGAGTTAGAGGTGGGATAACAAGGTGAAGAGCTGGATGAACACAGCAGGCCAAGCAGGCATCGGAAGTGCAGGAAGACTCCGAAGAAGGGTCTAGGCCTGACCCCTGCAGCCTTCCTGCTCCTCTGATGCTGCTTGGCCTGCTGTGTCCATCCAGCTCCATAGCTTGTTATCTCAGATTCTCCAGCATCTGCAGTTCCTGCTATCTCTGAAACAGAGGGAACTTGTTTGTGAGTGGGCCAAAGTAAATAATCATGAAAACTCTTTATTTCGTTTTGATCAGGGTTAATGTGTATAGAATTCTGGCCCAAAACAGAGAGAAATTAATCCATTCCTAATACAACTTGGTTTGCATTAGTTGTTTTTATTTTTCATTGATGCGCTGTGTTTGATTCCTCTAATACCGTCTAATTTATTTTCCATCATCTTTGACATGCTAATAAATCTATAACCCCTGGGTCATGACTGTGACATTTTACATCACAAATTGACTGTTTTCCAGTCACTGACCCAATGACTTGTAAAAAATCTCTCCTATTGTCAACTACAATGCCCTTAATTTCGAATCCAATTTGTTCAATGAGCGTCAACTTGCGGTTGAATATAAGCTTCAATGCAATAAACATCACATCACAGAGAGTTATAAAGCACCAAGCAATGGAAAGATGTATTAAACATATGATCCCAAGCCTGGTTAGTGAGGGAGATATAAAGGAATGTCTTGACAAGAGAGAGTAGTGGAGAAAGACAAATGTTTAGAAACTGAAGTCCCTCAGTTTGTGGAGTAGGCATTTGATCCATGGCCACCTTCAGATTGACTTCTCAGAGAATGATATCTGAGACTGACAGTTATTTGTTCAGCTCAGTGTTGCTCAGTGTTTAGTGAAGCTTTTGTTGCAATGAGATAAAGAGAGAGAAAAGGAATCAGGCTTTTCAACAAGTGAATCCATGGCTCTGTGGTCACAATAGAATGGGTCTGACATCATTATTCTCAGTCCCAGAAGGAAAAGCTAGCTTTTTATTGCAAAAGGCAGTACTTGGAAATAAAAGCACATGTTCTATTGAAGTTACATTTCAGAAAATATAGAACGGACCAATATGCGTCACTCAAACAAATTCTTCTTTTGTTTTCTTTCTGTGGTGTATTAAGAACATAAGAAATAGTAGCAGGAGTGGGGCACCTGGCCCTCTTCTTTGTAGCAACGTGAAGAACTTTAGTCTTATATCGAGGTAGAAATGTTGATTAACCATCCTGCTCTGCCATTCAATAAGCGGCTCATCTTTTCATCGACTCAACTCCCCTGCCCACCAGCTCACCATAACTCCTTAATGTTCAAAAATCTATCTATCTTTGCCTTAAAAACAGCCGTGGCTGACGAGGGGAGTTAAGGACTGTATAAAAATAAAAGAGAAGTATAACGTAGCAAAGATGAGTGGGAAGCCGGAGGACTGGGAAGCTTTTAAAGAGCAGCAGCGGATAACTAAAAAGGCAATATGCAGAGAAAAAATGAGCTATGAAGGAAAACTGGCCAAAAATACAAAGGAGGATAGTAAAAGCTTTTTTAGGTATGTGAAAAGAAAAAAAAATGGTTACGACTAAAATTGGGCCCTTGAAGTCAGAAACGGGTGAATTTATTATGGGGAGCAAGGAAATGGCAGATGTGTTGAATAGGTACTTTGGATCTGTCTTCACTTGGGAAGACACAAGCAATCACCCAGATGCGATAGTGGCTGAAAGACCAAGGGTAATGGACGAACTGAAGAGTATCTATATTAGGCAGGAAATGGTGTTGGATAGACTGTTAGGTCTGAAGGCCGATAATTCCCCAGGACCTGATGGTCTGCATCCCAGGGTACTTAGGGAGGTGGCTGTAGAAATTGTGGACGTGTTGGTAATTATTTTCCAAGGTTCTATAGATTCAGGATCAGTTCCTGGGGATTGGAGGGTGGCACATGTTGTCCCACTTTTCAAGAAAGGAGGGAGAGAGAAAACAGGAAATTGCAGACCGGTTAGCCTGACGTCAGTGGTGGGAAAGATGCTGGCGTCAATTATAAAAGATGAAATTACGAATCATTTGGATAGCAGTAACAGAATAGGTCAGAGTCAGCATAGATTTACGAAGGGGAAATCGTGCTTGACTAATCTTCTGGAATTTTTTGAGAATGTATCTATGAAGATGCATAAGGGAGAACCAGTGGATGTAGTGTACCTGGACTTTCAGAAAGCCTTTGATAAAGTCCTGCATAGGAGATTGGTGAACAAAATTAGGGCACATGGTACTGGGGGCAAAATACTGAGTTGGATTGAAAATTGGCTGGCTGACAGGAAGCAAAGAGTAGTGATAAACGGGTCCCTTTCGAAATGGCAGGCAGTGACCAGTGGGGTACCACAAGGTTCGGTGCTGGGACTGCAGCTGTTTACGATATATATTAATGATATAGACGAAGGCATTAGAAGTAATATTAGCAAACTTGCTGATGACACAAAGTTGGGTGGCAGTGTGAAATGTGAGGAGGATGTTATGAGAATACAGGGTGACTTCGACAGGCTCGGTGAGTGGATGGATGCATGGCAGATGCAGTTTAATGTGATAAATGTGTGGTTATACACTTTGGTGGCAAGAACAGGAAGGCAGATTACTATCTCAATGGAGTCAAGTTAGGTAAAGGGGAAGCACAACGAGATCTAGGTGTTCTTGTACATCAGTCAATGAAAGCTAGCCTGCAGGTACAGCAGGCAGTGAAGAAAGCTGATAGCATGCTGGCGTTCATAACAAGAGGAATTAAGTATAGGAGCAAAGAGGTCCTTCTGCAACTGTACAGGGCCCTGGTGAGACCGCACCTGGAGTATTGTGTGCAGTTTTGGTCTCCCAATTTGAGGAAGGACATTCTTGCTATTGAGAGCGTGCAGCGTAGGTTCACAAGGTCAATTTCCGGAATGACGGGACTATCATATGTTGAAACATTGGAGCGACTGGGCTTGTATACTCTTGAGTTTAGGAGGATGAGAGGGGATCTGATTGAGGCGTATAAGATTATTAAGGGATTGGACAATGTGGAGGCAGGAAGCACGTTTCCGCTGATGGGTGAGTCCAGGACCAGAGGACACAGTTTAAAAATAATGGGTAGGCCATTTAGAACAGAGTTGAGGAAAAACTTCTTCACCCAGAGAGTGGTGGATATATGGAATGCTCTGCGCCAGAAGGCAGTGGAGGCCAACTCTCTGGATGCTTTCAAGAACGAGATAGACAGAGCTCTTAAAGACAGTGCAATCAAGGGCTATGGGGATAAGGCAGGAACGGGATACTGATTGTGGATGATCAGCCATGATCATAATGTATGGTGATGCTGGCTTGAAGGGCCGAATGGCCTACTCCAGCACCTATTGTCTATTGTCTGTTGTCTAACAAGGTAACCGCAACTACTTCCCTGGGCAGGGAATTCCATAGATTCACAACCTTTTGGTAGAAGAAGCTCCTCCTCAACTCAGTCCTAAATCTGCTCCCTGTTTGTAAGATTATAATATTTTGGGACTGTGGCTTTAAATTTTGGATAAATGAGAGGGTCATGTGTTATATTCAGTAGTCTGCCTGACAGTAAGCTTAGGTGGTTTGGTTGTCAGAGATTAGGAGTAGGTTGGAAAGGCTAATTAAGAGGAAGGTACAAGGTTTGCCAAAATGATGTCAGTCTTCGACTCTATCATGAGTAGATGCTGAGAGTCACCCAAAATGCCAAATAAATACCTACACTTTAAACTACTCACTTTTAAGTTGAAAGGAAGTTGTGGTCAAGGATAACTAATCAGCATTCTTTCAATACATAAGACTAAAGTGCTTAATTTTACCTCAGAGAAAGAGAGACAGAGACAGTCTTTTTGTGATCAGGCTGCGGGCCTCCCAACAATGAATGATTATCACAAAATAGCATGAGAGGTTCTAGTTGGTCAGCAGTGAGAAAGAGGCTGCTTGACTTTGCAAGCTACCACAGCTGGATGAGGAATAGAGAAAGCCTCAAGTTGAATGAAGAGCCAAATATTACTAGCTTCTCTGGGTTACAGGAGGTTGTTCTAGCATTGCCATAAGGATGAAGAATCATTGGAACAGCTTTTACTGCTCATAGTGGTTGCAGAGGACCTGTAGAAAATTGACAAAAGCACGTGAAGACTGTCATACAAAGCTAATGCTTAGCAAAATCCAGTTGCAGGAATGTGTTGAAAGTTGAGAGCAGCTATTCAACCATTAACCATTCTTTACTAAAAGGATTGTGTAATTCATTGTAAAGAGCAATGGGTGATAAATATGTGAAAGGAAAATTGCTTTCTGTAAAAATGAAAATAGTCCTTGGTCAGAGTGCTATTTACAGTCATTTGTTACAGTAAGTGATTTAAAGCACAAATTCATGTCTGGTCATTCTTACTGGATATCTGAATTTGTATACTTTTGTTAGGTATTTGCAGATATTGTTACAACAATGTTTTGAGAGTAGAGTCATTGCTTAGAGAAGAGATCCAACCAGCTCTTACACTTCAGGTGCAAGAGGCAGCATTTTTGACTCTAAGTTAAAAAGAAAGAGTTTTGTCTTTTGGAGTTTGTATTTCACCCGGTTATTGATAGTTAATGGTATAAGTGAGCTAAAGGCAAAAGCTGGATAGTAAAAGCTGGCACAGCAGACTTGAGGGACCAGAGATAGTAAGAACTGCCGATGCTGGAGTCTGTGATAACACAGAAAATCTTTCTGAAGAAGGGTCGTGACCCAAAACATCAGCTTTCCTGCTCCTCTGATGATGCCTGGCCTGCTGTGTTCCTCCAGCTCCAGACTTGAGAGACCAAATGTCCTACTCCTGTTTCTACTTCTGATGGTGTTACGGAGGGCTTTTGTATTTGCTGAGTGAGTAGCTGAGTACAGCGTCTGCACAGCCATCTTCAACTGTTGTTGTCATTCTCAGCTCCTCCCTTTGAGATAAGCTTATTGTGGCAGCTAGTTTTAATAACCATTCTAACTAAAGATTTATTTTATTGTAAAAAAATTTCCCCCTTTTAGATTTACCCTTCCCGTTCCCAATTTTACATCCTGTGTTGTGACACCTTCTTATATGATCATAATACATAAGAGCAGGAGTGGCCATTCAGCCCATTGAGTCTGCTCCACTGCTCAGTGAGATCATGGCTGATCTGATAATCATCAACCTCACTTTCCTGCCTTCTTAATAATTGAAAATGTCTCACTGAATAAAAATCTCTCTATCTTAGCTTTGTATATGCATAATGATCGAGCCTCATAGCCCTCTGCGATAAAGAATTCTGAAAATTGACTCCCCTCCGAGAAAAGAAATTCCTCCTGATCTCTGCCTTAAATGTGCGACCCTTATTCTGCAACCCTTTCCTCCGCCCTGGGATGCAACCTGGACACTGTAATATAAGCTGTATGCCATCCTGTATCCTGAGTACTGTACACTCCTTCATCTTTGTAAAGCTCCACCATTTCTGCATGCTTCGTCACAACATGAGAGAAATTACTCCGGCAGTCATTCACACCCACCCCACCCACCATTTACACCTCTAGATAAACTCCTGGAACTGTCGGCCAGTTTGAGGCAGTACCTTCGAGACACAAAAGAATACTCGGAAACAAACCTGCATTTATAAACTGATATCCCCTGAACAAGCTGACAACCGAATTAAATACGTTTTCCCTCGTGCCGTTAGTTTTTGATGTCTGCCAGTTGCTGCTGAAACTGATCAGGAACCGGTGTGGAAGTGAAAAAGCTACAGTTGTCAGTTAATATCCAATTTCATTTAAATCCCATTAGACTTTAATTCATGAATGTCACTCAAATCTTTGATGTGTGTCCAATAGCTTTAAGAGATGAAATCAAAATTTTCGAGGAACCAAAAAGAAATTCAAAAATGATGGTGAATAAAGCTGGAGAAGCTGGATATACTTGGTTGGTACAGTCACAAACTTGGACTTTAGCTCCAAGCCCTGGGATAATGGTTCCATCTTCATCGTGATTGCCACTGGGCAAGGTGTTGACAGATTTCTTTCAGATTTCTGTCCTAGAAATGTTTGATCGGGAAAAGTGCAGAGGGAGCTTTACTCTGTGTCTGACCCTGTGCTGTCCCTTTCTTGGATGTGTTTGATGGGGGACCGTGCAGAGGGAGCTTCACTCCATGTCTGACCCTCTTCTGTCCCTGCCCTGGGAGAATTTGATGGGGGACCATGTAGAGGAAGCTTTACTCCATGTCTGACCCTGTTCTGTCCCTGCCCTGGGAGAGTTTGATGGGGGGTATTGAAAAAAAATCTGCATTCAAATTATCCTCCAGCTTAAAAATGCTGCTATTCTCGCATTGGTGATTAAGAAAGCCCTTCCAGTCCTGACAATTACCCAATGTTGCGGTTGTTTTTATTCAGTGATTCTTGTAGAAAACTGGTAATTAGTCAGCATCCCATTGGCACTAGCTCTATTAAGTACCAATTCCTGATCATCTGCCATCATTAATCACAACATTGTGAGGGAAAGGCACGAGACAGCAGGCTGAATGGCCCCTTCCTCGTGCATTGATCATAGAATCTCTACAGAATGGAAGCGGGCCATTCAGCCCATCAAGACCATGCTGACCCTCAGAAGAGCAGCCCAACCAGACTCACCTCTATACCCAATCACTATAGGCCTGCAATTTTCCCATGGCTAACCCACCTAGCCTATACACCTCTGGACACTGGGTAATTTAAGATGGCCAATCCACCTTAACCTCCATGTGGTTGGACTGTGGGACGGGACTGGAGCACAGTGAGGAAACCCACATAGACACGGAGAAAATGCGCAAACTCCACACAGACAGTCGCCCGAGGGTGGAATTGAACCTAGGTCCCTGGCGCTGTGAGGCAGCAGTGCTAACAGCTGAGCCACCATGCTAGCCGCTCAGCTGGAGTCATGTGGCTCAGTGGCTTTCTGTACTATCACTTTAATGGGAGAATTCGAGTGACCTTGTCCTCCTATACCAGATAGTATGATGGTACCTCCTGACTCTGTGTAAATGTCATATCCTGAACAAACATTCTCACCTGGAGTGTGCTCACTCAGTGTGTGGAAACTGAATCTGCTGCCTCTTAGCATTCATGGTCCACCGCCCATGTTGCAGTAAACCATTGAGAAAACCAGGTGAAGAGCTTATGTTGTCAGAAAAGAAGAGAAGTTACACCAGGAATAAGAAGCAGTTGGGGGAGCACTACCCCGAAGTTTAAAGCCTACAGGCTGGAGCAGGCAGAGAACATAGAACATAGAACATTACAGCACAGTACAGGCCCTTCGGCTCTCGATGTTGCGCCAACCTGTCATACCGATCTCAAGCCCATCTAACCTACACTATTCCATGTACGTCCAGAAGTTTGATGAAAAGTGCAAACTGTGTCTGAGATGGAGAAGTTAGAGATTTGGACCCTGATAGGGTTAGTGACAAGGAGGTGGAAGAAGCAAAGTGATTTCAGTGAGGATAGTGGAGGAAGAAGCTTAGGACAAACGACAAGAAGGGAAGATTCCAAGGAGAACTAATCAGTTATCAAATTGTAATGGAGCAGGCCCACCTCTGGCCTTTAGACAAACTGAATCAACAGGTAGCTTAACAAATCCTCATTCTTTTCTCTACCTTGCAATGACATTAAAGCACATTAACCAATCTCTAACCCAATCATCTCCACTGTTCCACCTGTCATGTTTAGTTTGTAATGTAATTATCCCAATGGGGAACCATTCTATTGGTAACTATTAAAAACTATTATACAATGAAGATGAGATGAGCCATGTACCCAGGAAATATTAAATACCGCACATCATTATCTCAAAGATCATTAATGATCAGATGAGAATGGGATAAAACAAGACATTTTCATTTCAGAGTCTGGAATCAGGGCAGAGATTCCTTCTACACACAGACTGGGGAGGTTGAAAACAGAATAACAGAATCTTACAGCACTGAAAGAGGCCTTACAGCCCATCATGTCTGTGCTGGCTCATTAGTGTCAGCTGTTTGAAAAAGATCACCAATTATCCCTATTTTTCTCCAATCTCTCTGTAGCTCTGAAAATTTCTCACTTTCAAAACTCCCTTTTGAAGGTCATAGCTGAACCAGTTTTCACTGCCCTCCAGGCGGCACATTGTAGGTTATAACAATTTACCATTTAAAAAGAAATCTTTTCGTTGTGCCTCTAGGCCTTTTGCCAGGTACCATAAGCCTGTGTCACCACAATTCCCAATACTTCCATCACTGGCAGGAGTTTCTCCAATCTTTACTCAATTGAATTCTCTCAGTTTGGGAGCAAAATCCTGCCTCATTGATTCAGTTTCAGCAATAACAACTTATGAATTTATTCCATGAGTAGGGGGATGAATAGCACTGCCATGGAATTACTTTTCCTTTATTCTACAATAGATCCTAAAAGTTCATTTTCCTTTTGCCAATCCTTACCATTGACCCCTGTCTACTAAAGGCAGGGTTATTGGTTTGAAACAAAAACAGGAGAAGAACATTTAGAAACACATTGCTGTTCCTTCACATCATACTTAACATCCTGGAATTCCCTACCTGAGGATGTTATGGAGCTATCCACAGCACATGAACGGGAGCATTTCAAGAAGACAGCTCACTAACACCTTCTCAAGGGGCAATGAGATCAGAGAGTAAATGGGCCCAGACAGTGACATCCAAGTCACATGAATGAATAAAAGCATCTTTCTTGTTAGTTATGCAGGGGATTAGAAGTGGAAGAGCCCTCTACGATCAATCATCAATGTTATTAATATGTTGAAATGATCAGCAGGGGAACGGTACTTTGATCACTGCAGGTCTTTTGAAAAGTATGCACTCGTCAATTCAGTGAGTGTGTTGAACACGTTACAAAAACAGAAATTGTTGGAGAAACACAGCAGGTCTGGCAGGATCAGTGCAAATAAAGCAGAGTCAGCATTTCGAGTCCGGTGACCTTTCTTGAGAACATATTCCCTGGATCGAAACATTAACTCTGCTTTCTTCCTCTCTCTCCACAGATGCTGCCACATTTGCTGTGCTTCTCCAGCAATTTCTGTATATGTTTCAGAATTTCAGTATCTGCAGTTCTGCTTTACAGTTAATGAACATTTTACGCACAATTAACATAAAAGACACAAACAGACATACTATCTTGTGATAATGGGAACTGCAGATGCTGGAGAATCCAAGATAAAAGTGTGGAGCTGGATGAACACAGCAGGCCAAGGAGCATCTCGGGAGCACAAAAGCTGACGTTTCAGGCCTAGACCCTTCATCAGAGAGGGGGATGGGGAGAGGGAACTGGAATAAATAGGGAGAGAGGGGGAGGCGGACCGAAGATGGAGAGAAAAGAAGATAGGTGGAGAGGAGACTATAGGTGGGGAGGTAGGGAGGGGATAGGTCAGTCCATGGAAGATGGGATGAGGTTAGTAGGTAGGAAATGGAGGTGCGGCTTGGGGTGGGAGGAAGGGATGGGTGAGAGGAAGAACAGGTTAGGGAGGCAGAGACAGGCTGGGCTGGTTTTGGGATAGAGTGGGGGGAGGGGAAGAACTGGGAAGAACAGACAACCTATCTTGGTTTTTTTTAAAAGATAATTGTTTTTATTGTACTTGACCTAAGTAAATTGTTTTTTAAAAGTCCTTTGTGCAAACACATCCATGCTCAAAGCTCACACTGTCACAAATAGATTACAGAGTGTCAGGAACAAAAACAGAAGTTGCTGGAAAAGTTCAGCAGGTCTGGCAGCATCTGTGAAGGAAAAAAATCAGAGTTAACGTTTCAGAGCCAGTTATCATTCTTCAGAAAAGTTCTGGACCCGAAATATTAACTCTGTTTTTTTCCTTCAGCCGCCAGATCTGCTGAGCTTTTCCAGCAATGTCCGTTTCAGTTTCTGACTTACAGCATCAGCGGTTTCTTTGAGTTTTTATTTACAGCGTGTGATGGGCAGTTAATCAATGTGAACTCCAGTAAAAGGAAAAGGGTATATAGCTGTTGAATGTTGTTTATTTGGCTGCAGGCTGCAGTCCAAAGCTGTGCAGGTTAGGGTGGATTGGCCAGCCGAATTACCCATAGTGTCCAGGGATGTGCAGGCTAGCTGGGTTAGCCATGGGAAATACAGGGTTACAGGGAAAGGGAGTGGGATAGGTCTGGGTGGGATCCAGAGAGTGGGTGACAATCCAGAGAGTTAGTATGGAATTATTGGGCCGAATGGCCTGTTTTCACACTGTAGAAATTCTACGATTGTCAGCTGATCTCAGTTATCTGTTGCTTTCAGTGCTGAGGTGGTTTAAAGATGTAGCAGTTTATTTATTGGTCCTGTTGGACTGATTTATATTAAAATCTGTCTCTGCAGCCCACTTAGCAGCAACATCAGTTGACACAGGTTGAAATCCACAGGTTTTCTGGAGCAGAAGACAACGGGAACTCATTGCCATTCTTGTTCTTCAAGTATTTAATCTTCCTGCTTAGTTCTGCAGACAAACACCTGATTAAACAGGCATGGCTGGCTGGCTTTTCACATGAACTTCACTCTCCACATGACCAGGGACTCAAATATGGTCATGGCTCATGTATTCCAGTTGCCTAGCTTACATGAGAAGATTATGTCTGAGCAAATGTCTTCCACAGGTAGTAGACATGTTAACCAAGCGGTGTTTTTGGTTGCAGACGTTGGGCCACCCTGCTCGGTAACATCGTTCGTGCCTCCGGTGAAGTGCTGCTGCTCTTTCCCGATTGTATTTATATGCCTTGGTTTGCTGGGGGTGGGGGCTGTTGTTTGGCATCACTTCCGGTTCTGTTTATCAGAGCTTTGTATATTGGGTCCAGTTCAATGTGTTTGTCGATGGAGTTCCAGTTGGAATACCAGGCTTCCAGGAATTCTCTGGCATGTCTCTGTTTGGCTTGTGTTATTATGGCTGTGTTGCCCAGTCAAATTTGTGTCCTTCTTTGTCCATGTGTATTGAGACCAGTGAGAATTGGTCAGTCCCTTGGTGGCTAGTTGATGTTTGTGTATACTTATTGTCAGTTTTCTTCCAGTTTGGCCTGTGTAATGTTTCTCACTGTATATTGCATGGTATTTTGCATATTACATTAGTTCTATAGGTTGTGGGAACCGGATCCTTTACATTTGTCAGTAGCTGTCGCAGGGTGGTTGTTAGTTTGTGGGCTACTCTTATACCAAGGGGTCAGAGTAGTCTTGTGGTCATCTCTGATATATCCCCTCTGTACGGTAGGGTGACTAGTGTGTCTGGCCGTGTTGTGACTTCCTATTGTGGTCTGTCATGGAGGTAATGGCGGATTGTGCTTTGTGGGTATCCATTCCTTTTAAAAATTCCATATAAATGACACTGTTCTGCTTTGCACACTTCCGGATTGTTGTAGTATGTTGCGGCCCATTTGGATAATGTCCTGATGCAGCTCCTGTTTATGGGTGTTGGAGTGGTTGCTGGAGTAATTAAGTATCTGGCCCATATGTGTGGTCCTTCTGTATTCACCGGTCTGGAGTTCTCTGTTATTCTTAAGTTCTTCCATTATGTCGAGGAAGGGTAGTCGATTACTGTTCTCTTCCTTAGTGAATCTTATTCCGGTGAGGATGATGTTTATGTGTCGGTGTGTTTTTTCTAGTCTTGTGCATTTAATAATCACAAAGTTGTCCTCTGCATATTGGACCCAGAGTTTGGGTCATATGGTGAGGAGCGCTGTCCATTCTAAGGCTTGCATTACCGCTTCTGCTATCAGTCCTGATATTGGGGATCCCATTGGTGTTTCATTGATTTATTTGAATATATGGTCATTGAAGGTGAAGTGGATTGTGATGCACAGATCCAGCAGTTTCAGGGGGTTGTCCTTGTTGATGCTGTTTGTGTCGTGGGTGCCTATCTTGCTGATTTGTCCGGCAGTATAACAATTGTCTCTTTGGCCAGATTGATGTTTATGGATGTAAATAGTGCTATTTCATCGAAGGATATCATTATCTCATCCTCTTCTATCCTGGTGTCCTTGATGATGTTGAGGAATTCTTGGGAGGAGTAGATGGAGTGGTAAAGGAAATACCTAGTTGACAACACTACCCACACCACTCCAACAGCACTATTAGAATGGACAGCGCTCCCTACTGTACAACCCAAACTCTGGGTCCGATATGCAGAGGACAACTTTGTGATTATTTAATGCACAAGACTAGAAAAAACCCACTGACACATAAATATCATCCTCACCGGAATAAGATTCACAAAGGAAGAGAACTGTAATCAACTACCCTTCCTCGACATACTGGTAGAACAGCAATGTGGAATAACAGAGAACTCCAGACCAGTGAATACAGAAGGACCACACATACGGACCAGATACTTAATTACTCCAGCAACCATACCAACACCCATAAAGAGGAGCTGCATCAGGACATTATCCAAATGGGCCACAACATACTACAACAATCCGGAAGTGTGCAAAGCAGAACAGTGTCATTTATATGGAATTTTTAAAAGGAATGGATACCCACAAAGCACAATCCGCCATTACCTCCATGACAGACCACAATAGGAAGACACAACACGGCCAGACACACTAGTCACCCTACAGTACAGAGGGGATATATCAGAGATGACCACAAGACTACTCTGACCTCTTGGTATAAGAGTAGCCCACAAACTAACAACCACCCTGCGACAACCACAGACAAATGTAAAGGATCCTGTACCCACAACCTATAGAACTAATGTAATATACAAAATACCATGCAATATACAGTGAGAAACATTACACAGGCCAAACTCATCCACAACCCGAGCTACAAATCTTCTTAAAACCTTTAAAAGTCTTTCACAGCTCTAGTCCCATCTTATAAGTGATTGTGCTGAATGTTTTATCTCCATGCAATTTGGTAACCAGATAGTAGGCTGGATGTCTTGTTAATGCTATTGGAGATGGTCCACATTCATACTCCTGCCAGGCAATGGTTTGTAATGTAACTTTGCAGACATATTGTCTACATTTCAATAGACTTTGAATAGCAAGGGTACAGTGATGCAAAATGTAGCCAGCTTTGACTGAGATCCTTAGTCACTGGAATGTGGCATTTGGTTCTTTTAAAAGTGGGGTTAGTGGTTTTCAATGTGTACCTCTGAAAATCATCTTTCATAAAACATTTCTTCAAAACAAAGTGGGGTCTAGCAAAAATAATCTGTGGAAAGCAATAGACTGAAACTAGTGAAAAATGTATTTGTAATCCCTCTATGCAAAATGAATGTGTATTCTTCTTGGTATAGCTTGACTGCCTGGAAGCAGTGAAAAGACTCAGTGCCTCCCGAGGTAAATGTGTACTTTGGATGAATGGGGACACATTTAGAGCTTGATATCAAGGTTAGCCATCTATTTGATAGTTCGAGCTGATACACCAGGAATATAACTCTAGGGTCAGGAGGTCAGTCTGGGGGACAGGGCTCAGTGTGGGGCAGGAGGTCAGTCTGGGGACAGGGTTCAGTGTGGGGCAGGAGGTCAGTCTGGGGACAAGGCTCGTTGTGGGGCAGGAGGTCAGTCTGGGAGTGGGGTGTCAGTCTGAGGACAATAGTCTAACTCTGATGTCTGCAGTTACAATGTAAGCTGGCTATGGCAGTCGTGGGGGAGGGAGGGGAATCTGCAAGTTGCAGCCAAAAGGGCAGAACCTTGCGTCCCACCTCTGTGGGAAATCAAGTGATGAAGGCTGGAGTATAATGGATGGAGACCTCTTTAGCTTCCTGCTTGCATCCAAGATAAGGCTTTGGAATACTGAGCAGGAATGACCTTCCTGTTACTGCCAAATCAGGGTCTTTCAGTGAGCAATTAATTCCCGAGAGGGTGTCGCGCACTATCACTGATATTCACCTGGTGGTTTACTACTCTGGAAGAAGGATGAGCAAATTTTGTGCAGTTACATTTGGGCTATAGGAGGAGGGGTGTGCTCCAAAGCTCTCAGTATCTGATTATGGGAAGTGAGTGGGTGTGCTGACATACCTCTGCTCCATTTCTCCCTGCTGCCACTATTTGTCTATGGTAAGGGATTCAGAGTCAATCCCAGGACTCTCACTGGGCATTATACCGGTAACAGCCATTGCTGATTAATAGAGTTAGTGACTTCTGAACCCCTCTCAAGGATTGGGGTGAGATTTTTTTGTATTCAGTCATTGGATGTGGGTGTCTTTGACCAGGCATTATTTATTGCCCATCCCTAAGAGTCAATCATATTGCTGTGCACTTGGAGTCACATGTAGGCCAGACCAGGTAAAGATGGCAGCTCATTTCCTAAAGGGTATTAGTGAACCAGATGGATTTTTTCCAACAATCAACAACGGAGTCATGGTCTTCATTAAACTCCAAATTCCAGATTCAATATTGATTTCAATTTTCACCATCTGCTGTGGCAGGATTTAAACTCTGGTCCCCAGAACATTAACTGGGTCTCTGGATTAACAGTTTAGCAAAAATGCCACTTGACAATGGCCTCCCCAAGAGTCCTTGATCACAACCCCACTGCCGGGAGAACCCACTGCTTTGTGCTAGGTGCCTGGGCACAGGAACATGGAGCATGCCATCCTCTGAAGTGGTGAAGCTGAGCAATCACTGGCTCTCTCGCTGGTGGCCCCAGCTGCCTTTACAACATTCTGTCAGATATTGGGGAATAGATAGAGAGAGCAATCCTCTGCTCCCACCTGCAATTATATTCAGAAGGACTCTATTCATGAGTGCACTGTGAGCTTAAATCTATTTCACTGACAGTAATGGACTGATGACTTATAATGTGAGAAGGAAGGAGAACAAACTTAGTCTATGTTCCTGACCTGACCTCTGTGTCTTATCTTCTGAACTCTGTTTCTGCATTTTTTCTTCTCTCTTGCAGTCAACTATTTTTCTGATTAGTGTGACCACTTTCTTGTTTTTGATAGACTTTTTGATTTTCACAGATCTTTAATGTTGCAAATATCTCCCGGGAGTGGACAGGGAGCGGGAATGTGGTGCTTGGATGTGAAAGGAACTTGTGTGTGAAGTATTCTATACACAATAACTAGCAAGCTGCTAAGGGACTGGGCACTGACTCCAGGCTTCTCTGTAAAATGAAACCTGAGTGAGCAATTCAGTATGGCAGTGATGAGGGGCAGACTGGAGAGACACCTGACAGATTAGAACAAGTTGATGGAAGAGGAAGGAAGGATGAATAAACAACTGTCAAAATAGCTGCTGCACAAATGTTTTAAGTGATGGGGCTGTTATGGTTGAATATGGGATATTATCGCTGGACTGTTAATCCAGAGACCCAGATAAACTTCTGGGAGCTTGGCTTTGAATCTCACCATCAAAGATGATGGAATTTGAATTCAATTTTTGTTTAAAACGACTGGAAATAAGAACCTTACATTGGCTGTGAATTGATTGTCCGAAAAACCCATCTGGTTCACTAATGTCCTTTAGAGAAGGAAACTGCCATCCTTACCTGGTCTGGATCACATATGACTCCAGACCCATAGCAAATGTGGTTGACTCTCAACTGTCCTCTGGGCAATTAGTGATAGGTAGTGATGACCTCATCATGTGAATGAATTTTTTAAAAACGCTGACTGAATGTGCAAACGGAGTGATGTAGAGGTATGAGACTTGAAATTTTGTGACACGTGGAAGGTTTGTGTGAAGTCAATGAACATAACTCCTGAGTCTTGACTGAAGGTGATTGTTCATGAGAAAGTGATGGTGGAGCAGGGAAGGCCGTAGCCTGAGGCTATAGGCAGAGCTATATGGCGGAGAAGGGAAGGGGGTAGCCTGAGGCTATAGGCAGAGCTATATGGCGGAGAAGGGAAGGGGGTAGCCTGAGGCTATAGGCAGAGCTATATGGCGGAGAAGGGAAGGGGGTAGCCTGAGGTTATAGGCAGAGCTATATGGCGGAGAAGGGAAGGGGGTAGCCTGAGGCTATAGGCAGAGCTATATGGTGGAGAAGGGAAGGGGGTAGTCTGAGGCTATAGGCAGAGCTATATGGTGGAGAAGGGAAGGGGGTAGTCTGAGGCTATAGGCAGAGCTATATGGCGGAGAAGGGAAGGGGGTAGTCTGAGGCTATAGGCAGAGCTATATGGTGGAGAAGGGAAGGGGGTAGTCTGAGGCTATAGGCAGAGCTATATGGTGGAGAAGGGAAGGGGGTAGTCTGAGGCTATAGGCAGAGCTATATGGCGGAGAAGGGAAGGGGGGTAGTCTGAGGGGATAGGCAGAGCTATATGGTGGAGAAGGGAAGGGGGTAGCCTGAGGGTATAGGCAGAGCTATATGGTGGAGAAGGGAAGGGGGTAGCCTGAGGCTATAGGCAGAGCTATATGGTAGAGCAGGGAAGGGGGTAGCCTGAGGCTATAGGCAGAGCTATATGGTGGAGATGGGAAGGGGGTAGCCTGAGGCTATAGGCAGAGCTATATGGCAGAGCAGGGAAGGGGGTAGCCTGAGGCTATAGGCAGAGCTATATGGTAGAGAAGGGAAGGGGGTAGCCTGAGGCTATAGGCAGAGCTATATGGTGGAGAAGGGAAGGGGGTAGCCTGAGGCTATAGGCAGAGCTCTATGGTGGAGAAGGGAAGGGGGTAGCCTGAGGCTATAGGCAGAGCTATATGGCAGAGCAGGGAAGGGGGTAGCCTGAGGCTATAGGCAGAGCTATATGGTAGAGAAGGGAAGGGGGTAGCCTGAGGCTATAGGCAGAGCTATATGGCGGAGAAGGGAAGGGGGTAGCCTGAGGCTATAGGCAGAGCTATACGGTAGAGCAGGGAAGGGGGTAGCCTGAGGCTATAGGCAGAGCTATATGGTAGAGCAGGGAAGGGGGTAGTCTGAGGCTATAGGCAGAGCTATATGGTGGAGACGGGAAGGGGGTAGCCTGAGGCTATAGGCAGAGCTATATGGTAGAGCAGGGAAGGGGGTAGCCTGAGGCTATAGGCAGAGCTATATGGTGGAGAAGGGAAGGGGGTAGCCTGAGGCTATAGCCAGAGCTATATGGTAGAGCAGGGAAGGCCGTAGCCTGAGGCTATAGGCAGAGCTATATGGTGGAGAAGGGAAGGGGGTAGCCTGAGGCTATAGGCAGAGTATATGGTGGAGAAGGGAAGGGGGTAGCCTGAGGCTATAGCCAGAGCTATATGGTAGAGCAGGGAAGGGGGTAGCCTGAGGCTATAGGCAGAGCTATATGGTAGAGCAGGGAATGGGGTAGCCTGAGGCTATAGGCAGAGCTATATGGTGGAGAAGAGAAGGGGGTAGCCTGAGGCTATAGGCAGAGCTATATGGTGGAGAAGGGAAGGGGGTAGCCTGAGGCTATAGCCAGAGCTATACGGTAGAGCAGGGAAGGGGGTAGCCTGAGGCTATAGGCAGAGCTATATGGTAGAGCATGGAAGGGGGTAGTCTGAGGCTATAGGCAGAGCTATATGGTGGAGAAGGGAAGAGAGTAGCCTGAGGCTATAGCCAGAGCTATATGGTAGAGCAGGGAAGGGGGTAGCCTGAGGCTATAGGCAGAGCTATATGGTAGAGCAGGGAAGGCCGTAGCCTGAGGCTATAGGCAGAGCTATATGGTGGAGAAGGGAAGGGGGTAGCCTGAGGCTATAGCCAGAGCTATATGGTAGAGCAGGGAAGGCCGTAGTCTGAGGCTATAGGCAGAGCTATATGGCGGAGAAGGGAAGGGGGTAGTCTGAGTCTATAGGCAGAGCTATATGGTAGAGCAGGGAAGGGGGTAGTCTGAGGCTATAGGCAGAGCTATATGACGGAGAAGGGAAGGGGGTAGTCTGAGGCTATAGGCAGAGCTATATGGCGGAGAAGGGAAGGGGGTAGCCTGAGGCTATAGGCAGAGCTATATGGTGGAGAAGAGAAGGGGGTAGCCTGAGGCTATAGGCAGAGCTATATGGTGGAGAAGGGAAGGGGGTAGTCTGAGGCTATAGGCAGAGCTATATGGCGGAGAAGGGAAGGGGGTAGTCTGAGGCTATAGCCAGAGCTATACGTTAGAGCAGGGAAGGGGGTAGCCTGAGGCTATAGGCAGAGCTATATGGTAGAGCAGGGAAGGGGGTAGTCTGAGGCTATAGGCAGAGCTATATGGTGGAGAAGGGAAGGGGGTAGCCTGAGGCTATAGCCAGAGCTATATGGTAGAGCAGGGAAGGGGGTAGCCTGAGGCTATAGGCAGAGCTATATGGTGGAGAAGGGAAGGGGGTAGCCTGAGGCTATAGCCAGAGCTATATGGTAGAGCAGGGAAGGCCGTAGCCTGAGGCTATAGGCAGAGCTATATGGCAGAGCAGGGAAGGGGGTAGCCTGAGGCTATAGGCAGAGTATATGGTAGAGAAGGGAAGGGGGTAGCCTGAGGCTATAGCCAGAGCTATATGGTAGAGCAGGGAAGGGGGTAGCCTGAGGCTATAGGCAGAGCTATACGGTAGAGCAGGGAAGGGGGTAGCCTGAGGCTATAGGCAGAGCTATATGGTGGAGAAGAGAAGGGGGTAGCCTGAGGCTATAGGCAGAGCTATATGGTGGAGAAGGGAAGGGGGTAGCCTGAGGCTATAGCCAGAGCTATACGGTAGAGCAGGGAAGGGGGTAGCCTGAGGCTATAGGCAGAGCTATATGGTAGAGCATGGAAGGGGGTAGTCTGAGGCTATAGGCAGAGCTATATGGTGGAGAAGGGAAGGGGGTAGCCTGAGGCTATAGCCAGAGCTATATGGTAGAGCAGGGAAGGGGGTAGCCTGAGGCTATAGGCAGAGCTATATGGTAGAGCAGGGAAGGCCGTAGCCTGAGGCTATAGGCAGAGCTATATGGTGGAGAAGGGAAGGGGGTAGCCTGAGGCTATAGCCAGAGCTATATGGTAGAGCAGGGAAGGCCGTAGTCTGAGGCTATAGGCAGAGCTATATGGCGGAGAAGGGAAGGGGGTAGTTTGAGTCTATAGGCAGAGCTATATGGTAGAGCAGGGAAGGGGGTAGTCCTAGGCTATAGGCAGAGCTATATGACGGAGAAGGGAAGGGGGTAGTCTGAGGCTATAGGCAGAGCTATATGGTGGAGAAGGGAAGGGGGTAGTCTGAGGCTATAGGCAGAGCTATATGGCGGAGAAGGGAAGGGGGTAGTCTGAGGCTATAGGCAGAGCTATATGGTGGAGAAGGGAAGGGGGTAGTCTGAGGCTATAGGCAGAGCTATATGGCGGAGAAGGGAAGGGGGTAGTCTGAGGCTATAGCCAGAGCTATACGTTAGAGCAGGGAAGGGGGTAGCCTGAGGCTATAGGCAGAGCTATATGGTAGAGCAGGGAAGGGGGTAGTCCTAGGCTATAGGCAGAGCTATATGGTGGAGAAGGGAAGGGGGTAGCCTGAGGCTATAGCCAGAGCTATATGGTAGAGCAGGGAAGGGGGTAGCCTGAGGCTATAGGCAGAGCTATATGGTGGAGAAGGGAAGGGGGTAGCCTGAGGCTATAGCCAGAGCTATATGGTAGAGCAGGGAAGGCCGTAGCCTGAGGCTATAGGCAGAGCTATATGGTGGAGAAGGGAAGGGGGTAGCCTGAGGCTATAGCCAGAGCTATATGGTAGAGCAGGGAAGGCCGTAGTCTGAGGCTATAGGCAGAGCTATATGGCGGAGAAGGGAAGGGGGTAGTCTGAGGCTATAGGCAGAGCTATATGGTGGAGAAGGGAAGGGGGTAGTCTGAGGCTATAGGCAGAGCTCTATGGCGGAGAAGGGAAGGCGGTAGTCTGAGGCTATAGGTTGTGCTGTTAAAAACTTATCTTGACTGTTGAGACACAACATCCAGGGGCCTAAGCCTTCATTCCTGCCTCCTGTGACTATCTTCTCCCACCTCCTTCATGAGTGTGTGTGTCTGTTTGGTGTGCCTCCCTGCTGATACTGGACACCTCTGCTCCTTCCCACCCCCTCAACAACAATACTGGTTTAGCTTCTAGGAACCTTGGAGCTGCTAATGATGGGGACGGTCTCCTTCAGTGCAGCACAGGCCAGTTTTCAGCCTGCGTGCACCCCACCTTGAGGCATTTCAAGTTGGCGCTGATGATAGATGCTCCCTGTGAAGGCCCACCAAGAGTATAATTGGCAGTGGCTGGATGCTAAAATAACTTGAAGCAATGTGATACTGATATGGTGCAGTCATAGAATGTGGGTTAACTCAGCGTTATGTTCACTTTGCCCATTCTGAGAGTGTTGAATTTAACCTTCCTCTGCATTTCAGCAGGATGACTAATTTCACAGACAGCGATGGGAGCACGTTACAGCTCACTTTTGATGCAACAATCTCAAAACCCTTGTGTATCACAGACACCTCGGCAGTTTTGGCTCCATTTATACTTGAGAGAACTAGCTATTAAGTACTGAAACACAGAAAATAATTGCACAAAGAAAAATAAGCATTCCCAACAATCAGACCATAATAGAGTACTTAAAGATTCTGTAACGTTCACCCTGGCTGGACTTTTACCAGCTGGAGAGGAGATTAAGTGATTAGCATTTGTAAGAATGATTGTTCGATGTACGGACAGTAAAATTATAATATAAATTGCTGTATTATTATTCAAGAATGATAATTAAGGCAGGCTCATGCTATGTTATCTGTCTTGTATAATGCTTGATATTTCATATTGCACACTATAGGGCAATGTTCTGTGATCATACCGTTAGTGTAAATGTTTGCCCTCTTGAAAAAAATAGTTGAGAAGTTGAGGGGGCTATTACACATGACAAATGCACTCCTGTGGGGTGGATGCTGGGTCCTAGACCTGTAGTAATGAGCAAGGATTTGAAAAAAATGACCTTCTGAACCTAGGCTGCAATTTCCTGATTGTAGCCAGGTCAGAAATGGGTGACATGGTGGCCCAATTGTTCGCACTCTGCCTCTGGGTGCCAGGGACCCAAGATCGATTCTGCTCTCAGTCTGTGTGGAGTTTGCACATTCTCCCTGTGTCTGTGTGGGTTTCCCCTAGTTTCCTCCCACAGTCTGAAGATGTGCAAGTTAGAGTGGATTGGCCCTGGGAAATTGCCCAGGGGTGTGCAGATTAGATGGCTTAGCCATGGAAAATGAAGGGGTAGGAGGTGGGTCTGGTTGGGATGCTCTTCAGAGGGTTGATGTAGGCTCAATGGGCCAAATGGCCTGCTTCCACACTGAAGGGATTCTAAGAAACTCAGAGTAAAATGTTTTTAAAGAGGCAAACAAACCATCAAACAATTGTTAGTAGTATTTTCAAAATTAACATTCTCTTAACAAAAAAAAAGACTTCTCAGAAGCAGACAGTACCATTCAGTTGCTTTTTAAAAAAATTCATATTGCTGTTTATTAAACAGGCAACTCACCGAAACCAACATCCAATTCACGCATTAAACCCATTCAGCTTTAGAATTGAAGAAGGGCAGACTATTTCCCATTAACGTTTTTTGTAATCCAAGCTTATCCAATCCTGATCCAAGCTTAATGCTTTATTTTAATTCCCGATCCATGTCCCCATATTTAATATGCTAAGTGATGGCAAAACATTCAAAGATGAGAAAAATTACATCCAAAGAGAGATGGAAATTCAATTTGTTAATTTCCAGTGTGGTCTGCATTTTTAACTACAATTTAAATCAACCATTCAATGGAATTTGCAAAGGTGTATTTGTATGACTGTTTTTTAAATTGACATTTTGGGGGCAATCATTGCTCTGCTTATAAAGGTTTTGTTGCAATGAAGAGTTTGGAGTTTAAACCAAGGACTCGTCATTGAGATTTAAACAACCCATGGTATTGAAAATTCTCTCTGCAATATTGGTGGCAGAACATTAACTGATTGTCATGGAAACACTTGCTATTTGAACTGATTAAACCCATTTACAAAATAGGTTTTCAACATCAAAATGCACAGAGAAAACCAGTGAACATGGTAATGGCTCATTTTCTGCAGCAAACTTTATGTGGAATGAGTTTGGATCTTTTCCATCCAGCTCCCAACTGCCAGAGACAAGCTGTACTAAACTACACCACATTCTTCACACAAACTCAACCAGATGGGACTTAGAAAGATTGCTTTTTGCTGGTGTTAAAAACAGAACACCGGTTAGATGCTGAAATAATTTTAAGCAATATGATTTGGCCGATTGTTGTTGATGGGGACGGGTCGCTGTTAGGCAGGGACACTTCCTTCTGTCTCAGAAATGAGACACAATGATGGGCCGGTGCACAAAGAGTTTATTCTGTATCTAACCCTGTGCTGTCCCTGCCCTGGGAATGTTTGATGGCGACAGTGTAGAGGCAGCTTTATTCTGTATCTAACCCCACACTATTCCTGTCCTCTGAGTTCTTGATAGGGGACAGAGGGAATTTTATTCTGTATCTAACGCTGTGCTGCCCCTGTCATGGGAGTGTTTGATGGAGACATTACTCTATATCTAACCCCGCGCTGTCCATGTCATAGGAGTGTTTGATGGAGACAGAATATAGGGAGCTTTCCTTTGCACTAACCCTGTGTGGTACCTGTCCTGGGAGTGTTTGATGGGGTTTGATGAGTGTCCAAACCATGACGTTTTCAATGCACCAGCACTAATATTATTCACGTAATGAACGCTAGAATGCGCCCAAAAGGTATTAATTAACTGGCACACACTGAGAGTAGAATTAAAGTGTGTTCATCTCATCTCAGCATTCTACCCCAAACCTATAATTCCTTTAATACAACCAACACAATTTGTTCTATTGCCTTCTCCTGGTAGAAATAAGCTTGTGGCTTGTAACCTCTCCCATTGTCTCAAAGAGCCATACTTTTTAAACAAATGGAGATCGATCAAGAACCTGCCTTTCACGATTGTCTGGTTTATTCAATGAGCTTGTGCCTGGATTTAACAAAACACAAGCTCGGATCCAATGGGTGCACTGACTGAGGCCTATATACAAGTGGCGTTGTGTTATGTGTGCACAGAGGCAGAGGTTGTGTACTGAGACAAGGTCTGCATGTTAAAATTGGGCCCTTGCACTGAGACAAGTGGGGTCTGCATGCAAAGGCAAAGGATTGCATTTTAAGACAGGGATCTGAGTATTGGGACTGGGGCTCTGTGAACTGAGGCAGGAGGGCCTGTGTCCAGAAATGGGGGTCTGTGTGCTAGGATGGTAGTTCTGCGAGCTGACACAGTTAGAGGTGCTTCTTGAGGTGGGACCAGAACAGTACAGTTCCCTTCCTTTTTGCTAATTTAGTTTAAACCCTCTCCAAACACTTTGGCAATTGCTCCCCCTGGGGTATCTGTCCCGGTCAGGAGTCAGTGGAAAAGGACAGGACAAAGGACAGAAACGGGTATTAGAGAAGTGACAGGCAGAGAATCAAAGGCCAGAATCAAACAGGACCTCAGTGAGAATCAGTAGGACTGCGACTGGGAATGTTAAAAAGGCCTGTCTTAAGGCTTTGTGCCTGAACGCACAGAACATTCAAAGTGAGGCAGATGAAATAATTTCACAAATAAATGTAAACTGATATGATATAGTTGGGGTATCAGGGACATGGCTGCAGAGTGACCAGGAATGGGAACTGAACACCCAAGGCTATTCAGAATTTAGGAAGGATGGATAAATAGGAAATGGCGGTAGAGTTTCAATACTGTTTGAAGGGGATATAAACACAATATTGAGGAAAGATATTAGCTGGGACAATGTAGAATCTGTGTGGGTAGAACTGAGAAGTACTGAAGGGGCAAAAAAACTTCAGTGGGGGTGATATATAGAACGGCAAAGTGTAGTGGTAATGCTGGGCTGCCATTAAACAGGAAATTAGAGATCATTAAAGTAAGATGCATCTGTCATTATGGGTGACTATACTTTTAATAGACTTGAATCTGTCACATCACCTTAGAGGAAGGATTTCTAGACCATATACAGGTGGTTTTCTGGACCAATATGTTGAGAAACCATCTGGAGGAGAGGCCATTTTGGGCTAGGTATCATGTAAGGAGAAAGGAATAATTAGTAATGTGGTTGTGACAGAAACCTATAGGGATGAGTGATCATAATATGATAGAATTCTTCAACAAGTTGTGGAACAAGGTGGTTGATTCTGATACTCAAGTCCTGAATCTTAGTAAGGGAGACTACGATGGGATGATGCATGAGATGGCTCAAATGGATGAGGAAATGTTACTGAAGTGAATGGCAGTGGATAGACAATGACAAGCATTCAAGTTCACATCACAGAAGAGTAAGTTTAGGAGGTCTTCGGGAATATAGATGTGGATACACCTACAGGATCTGATCTAATGTATCACAATACGTTGTGGGAAGTAAAGGAGGGAATTAAGAGACCCCTTTCCATCATCTGTAACTACAGGTGAGGTACCTGATGAAGGAGGGGTGGCTAATGTTGAGCCTTCATTTCAGAAAGGTTGTAAGGAAAAACTGGGGACCTACAGACTTGTGAGTTTCATTTCAATCGTAGGTGCATTGGTGGAGACGATTATAAAAGATAGCACTCATGGACATTTAGAGAGCCAAAATTGATTAGGGATAGTCAGCATAGTTTTGTGTGAGGAAAATCATGTCTCACAAATACGATTGAGTATTTTGAGAAAGTCACCAAAAAGATTGAAGAGGCCAGGGCAGTAAAAGTTGTTTACTTGGACTTGAGGAAAGCCTCCAATAACATTCTGCTTGGTAGACTAATTAGTAAATTTATGTGGGACAAATTTAAATCATATGGGATTCAGGTTGAGCTTGCCAATTGGATATAAAGTTGGCTTAACGGCAGGAGACAGAGAGTGGTGGTAGAGGGTTGCTTTTCGGACTAGAGGCCTGCCACCAGTGATGTTCCACAGGGATCGGTTCTGGGTTCTCTTTTGTTTGTCATTTATATAAATTATTTGGATGAGAATATAGAAAGCATGGATAATAAGTTTGTGGACAACACCAAAATTGGTGAGATAGTAGACAGTGAAGAAGGTTTTCTAAGATTACAAAGGCATCTTGATCAAATGGGTCAATGGGGTGAAAAATGGCAGATGGACTTCAATCTGGGTAACTGCAAGGCATTGCATTTTAGTACAACAAACAAGGGTAGGGCTTATACAATGAATGGTAGGGCTTTGGATAGTGTTGTAGAACAGAGAGACATAGGGGTTCAGGTATGTAATTGTTTGAAGTTTGCATCACATATAGACAGGGTGGTTAAAAAGGTGATACGGTGTGGAGCTAGAGGAACACAACAGGCCAGGCAGCACCAGAGGAGCAGGAAAGTTGACCTTCTTCAGAAGAAGGGTCCTGACCCGAGATGTTAACTTTCCTGATCCTGTGATGCTGCCCGGCCTGCTGTGTTCCTCCAGCTCCACACCATGTTATCTCTGACTCCAGCATCTGCAGTTCTTGTTATCTCTGAGTGGTTAAAAAGGTGTTTGGCACAATTGCCTTCATTATTCAGTCCTTTGAGTATAGGATTTGGGAAGTCATGTTGAGGTTGTACAGGACATTGGTGAGGCTTCTTCTGGAATACTATCCAGTTCTGGTCACCTAGTTATAGGAAGGATATTATTAAACTGGAGAGGGTTCAGAAGAGATTTACCAGGATGTTGCTGGGTATGGAAGGTTTGAGTTATAAAGATTGGCTAGATAGGCTGGGACTTTTGTCATTGGAGCATAGGATGTTGAGAGGTGACCTTCTCAAAGTTTATAAAATAACGCAGGCTATAGATAGAGTTAATGGTAGTTGTTTTTTTCCCTAGAATGGGGGATTTCAAGACTAGGGGGCACATTTTTAAGATAAGAGGAGAGAAATTTTAAAAAGAAATGAGGGGTAAGTTTTTTTTACACAGTGGATGGTTCATGTGTGGAATGAACCTTCAGAGCTAAGTGATGGATGTGGGTACAGTTACACCATTTCAAACACATTTGGATAAGTACATGAAGAGGAAAGGTTTGGAGGGATATAGACGAGGAGCAGGTAGGTGGGGCTAGTTTAGTTTGGGATTATGTTTAGCATAGACTTGTTGGGCCAAAGGATCTGTTACTGTGCTGCATGACTCTGTGACTCAAAAAGCAAATGGGTGAACCACAGTATGTGTTTGGCTTAGGAGTTGAAAGAGAACAGTGGCCAAACCATTTGGCTTATGACAGACGTCAGAGATGGCATTAGATGGAAGAAGAGGCACACAAATTGGCAAGAAAAATCAATAGATCTGAGGATTGGAAGCAGTTTAGAAGTCAGAAAAGGAGGGCCAAGGGGTTGATTGAGAAGGAGAAAATAGAGTATGAGAGTAAGCTTGCGAGGAATATAATGACTAACTGTAAAAGTTTCTATCACTATGTAAGGAAAAAAGTGGGTAAAAACTAACATAAGTCCCTTCCAGTTAGAAACAGAGGAATTTATAATGTGTAACAAAGAAACGGCTAAAGAACTAAATTCATTAAAACAGAAATTGCTTGAGAAGCACAACAAGTCTGGCAGCATCTTTTGGAAGAAAGCAGAGTTAACGTTTTGGATCCGGTGAGCAAGTACTGAAGAAGGTTTACCAGATCCGAAATGTTAACTCTGCTTTCCCTCCTCCAGTGCTGCCTGATCTTCTAAGTTTCTTCAGCACTTTCTGTTTTTGCAGCTGTGTTTTATTTGTTTTATCTGAAAACCAAATTCATACTTCTCTTCTATCTTCAAAAAGGAGGACATGAATGACAAACCATGACATAACCAAATGATAGGGAACACAAGATTTAGTCAGCAGGAGGAACTGAAAGAAATCTGTATTAGTAGAGATAACAAAGTGTGAAGCTGGATGAACACAGCAAGCCAAGCAGCATCTCAGGAGCACAAAAGCTTGTTATCTTGGATTCTCCAGCATCTGCAGTTCCCGTTATCTCTGTATTAGTAGAGAAATGGTATTGGAGAAATTGATAGGATTGAGGATTGCTACATCCCCAAGGCCTGATAGTCTACATCCCAGAGTACTCACGGAAATGTGACTGGAAATAATGAATACATTGGTGGTCATCTTCGAAGATTCTTTAGACACTGGAACAGTTCCTACAAATCAGAGGGGAGCTATTTAAAATGGGAGTTTTGAAGAAAATGGACTATGGACTAAGAACTATGGAGTTGTGAGTCTGTCATCGGTCATGGGGAAGATGCTAAAACCCATTATGAAGGATTTTATAACACGGCACTTGTAAACACCAGTAGAATCAGACACTTTCAGCATGAATTTACAAAAGGAAATCATAATTGTCAAATCTACTGGAATTCTTTGAGGAAATAGAGTTGAACTGGGGAACCAGCAAATATTCTTTGTCTGGACTTTCAGAAGGCTTTTGAAAAAGTGTCACATAAGAGATTAGTGTGTAAAATTCAGTACAGGAACAAGGATGTCTTGTTGCAGTTATACAGGGCAGTGGTGTGGCTACACCCTGAACATTGTGTGCAGTTTTGGCCTCCATATCTGAGGAAGGACATTCTTGGGATAGAGGGAGCACAATGAAGCTTTACCAAATTCTTCCTGGGATGGCAGGATTGACATTTGAGAAGAGATTGAGTCAGTTAGGATTGTATTCGCTGGAGTTTACAACATTGAGGGGGGATCTCACGGAAAGCTGTAAAATTCTAACAGGTCTTTACAGGGCAGATGCAGGGAAGATATTCCTGATAGCAGTGGAGCCCAGAAACGGGGCTCACAACCTAAGGATAAGGGGTAAACATTTTTAGGACAGAAATGAGAAATTTCTTCATCCATGGAGTGAGCCAGTGAAATTCAGAAAGTGGTTGAGTCCAAAATATTGTGGTTTCAAGAACGAGGTAGATGTAACTCTGGTGACTAAAGGGATCAAATGATGAGGTGAGGACAGGATTCTGGTATTGATCTACAATCCGACCCCAATACCAAAGAGATATTTCCTTTCCCACCCCCTATCTTCTTTTCATAGGGACTGCTCACGCCATGACTCCCTCATCTGCTCCACACTCCCCACCAATTCCACCACACCCGGCACCTTTCCCTGCAACCGCAGGAAGTGCTACATCTACCTCTAACCTCCTCTCACATCCATCCCAGGCCCAAGATAAACTTTCCATATTTGACACAGGTTCAACTGTACATCCTCCAACCTGGTCTACTGCAGCCATTGCTCCCGATGTGGCCTCCTCTACACCAGTGAGACCAAGCGCAGACCCAGAGACTGATTCATGGAGCATCTGTGTTCTGTGCACTATAATCAACAATACCTTCCGGTTGGCAACCATTTTAACACCCCCTCCCACTCCCTGGGTGATATGTCCATCCTGGGCCTCCTCCAGTGTCACAACGACGCCACCCGCAAACTGGAGGAGCAGCACCTCACATTCCACTTTGGGAGCCTACATCCCGATGGCCTGAACATAGAATTCAAAATCTCCCGACCCCTGGTCTCATCCCATGTCCAACCCTCCCTCTCATCCCCACATCCTTGACCTGACACAACCTGTCCGTTTTTTATCCACCTACCCATCCCACCCTTCCTACTGAACAATCCCCACTACCTCTGCATCCACCTATCACCATCCCACCGACGTTTCCCCAGCCTGACCCTTCCTTCCTCTATTTATTCCCCAACTCCCTTCCCTCTCCACAATCCTGATGAAGGGTCCTGATGTGAAATATCGACTCTTCTGCTCATCTGCTGCTGCCTGATCTGCTGAGTTCCTACAGCTCTACACTATATTCACTGAATAGGAGATGGGATGTCTTGTTGCAGTTGTGTGCAGCTCTGGTAACCCTGCTATAAAAAGGATATAGTTAAACTAGAAAGAGTGCAGAAAAGACTTGCCAGGGTTCTACTTGGACTGGAAGGTTTATGTTATAACGACAGGTCGGA
Source organism: Stegostoma tigrinum (assembly GCF_030684315.1). Classification (NCBI taxonomy): domain Eukaryota; kingdom Metazoa; phylum Chordata; class Chondrichthyes; order Orectolobiformes; family Stegostomatidae; genus Stegostoma; species Stegostoma tigrinum. The sequence continues at coordinate 20,723,705 of NC_081392.1, read as the reverse complement.
GCAGGTTGGGACTTCTCCCCTGAAGCGTAGGAGACTGAGGGCTGACCTTATAGAGATCTATCAAATCATGCATGGGATAGATAAGGTCGATAACCAACAACTTTTCCCCTGGGTAAGGGAGTCTAAAACTAGGGAGCATTAGTTTAAGGAGAGAGGGGAGAGCTAAGAAAGGGTCCAGAGGGGTATTTTTATCACACAGAGGGCAGTGAGTGTCTGGAACAGGCTGCCAGAGGTAGTGGTGGAAGCGAGCACAATTTCATCATTGAAGAAACATTTAGACAGGTGCATGGAGAGAATAGGGGTGGATGGATAAGGACCAAATGCAGACAAATGTGAGTAGATTAAATGTGAAGAATAGATAATTTGGCCAAAGGGCCTGTTTCCATGCTGTAAACCTCTATACCTCTAATACAGTTTCTGATCTGAGCAGCTAGAGAGCAGAAGCACATTGTGAAGCTTTCGTGAAAACTTACGGAATGGAGTTAGGCCTCACTGTGCTTAAACATCAAAATGAACTCAACAAACATTATCAGAGGTACAGTGCTCCAGCAAGTATTGTATGCCCTGCTGTGGGCCAGGCCTTCTCTGTCGTTGCCCAGTAATACCCAGTGAGGTACGTACGGTGCAGATTTGGCACCAAAGTCCAAGTAAAGAATTTGAACTTCTTGCTGCACCTATATATTGAGTGGCTCGTCAAACTGCAGGATCTACTCCCTGCTGGTTATCTCTGTGAAACATAATCATTACCAACTGTGGAATGAGGTCTTTTTTTAAAAATTTGTTTGATTTCTTTTACTTCCTGAGCAGATTTTCATTACCTGGGTTGTCAATGACTGCGCCTTGAAGCACTGGGTAATTAGAAAGTAGTTATTGAAAGGACAATGCCAAAGGCAATTAATATCTCAGTTTTGCACAGAATGTTTCCATCAGTGAGGGATTTAGGCAATTGAAGTGAAAATCATTTCTCTACATGTGGGTGGAAGGGAACGTTCCCAAATTGTGTATCCCTTGAGTTTAACTGTCGAAAGAGTAGCACTGAGTGACGTACAATCATGCCATTGTAGATCAAGCCAATCCTCTCTGTTCTGACAGGCCTGCAGCATTCTTTGTGCTACAGTGTCTCAGTCACAGATCACAACATTTAGTGGTAAACTGCTCAAAAGTGAAATGTGTTTATCTGTAATTGATGACTACAGTTACATGATGTGAGAATGATTCACTCGAGAAGGCGATGTTTTAGTGGTAGTATTGCTGAACTGTTAATCCAGAGTCCCAGGTTATGTTTTGAGGATCTGAGTTTGAACCTTGTCACAGCAGATGGTGGAATATGAATTCAATAAAAATCTGGAAATAACAGTCTAATAATGACCATGAATCCATCGTCGGTTGCCAGGAAAAGCCCATCTGGTTCACTAATGTCCCTTAGGGAAGGAAACTGCCATCCTTATTTGGTCTGGCCTACATGCCACTCCAGACCCACAGCAAAGTGGTTGACTCTTAACTGCCCTCAGAGATTGGCAATAAATGCTGCCTGGCCAGTGACACCCTCATCCTGTGAATAAAAAAAAGTACACTGGACTTCCATTACAGCGAATCTTCACCATTGGGGAGAAATGGAATCTCCCTTTTCTTGTCCCTTGCCTTGACTCCCCAAAAAGTGAAGACAGTTTCTCTATTTTGTTTTATCCACAGGATGCCACTGGCTGGGCCAACATTTATTGTTTATCCCTAATTACACCAGAGAGTTGTTAAAAGTCAACCATATTGCTGTGGGTCTGGAGTCACAATTAGACCAGACTGGGTAAGGATGGCAGATTTCCTTCCCGAAAAGGCATTTCCCCAACAATTGGCAGTGGCTTTATTGTCTTCGTTAGACACTTAGTTCCAGACGTTTACTAAATTCAAATTTCACTATCTACCATGGTGGGATTTGCACCCTGGTCTTCAGACCACAAATGACAATAGAACCACTAAACATCACCTCCACATTTTCCCTGCCAACATCTTTTGGCTCTGAAACAACGCCTGCTTTAAATATACTCAAGGGCTGAGCTTGCACAATCCTCCAAGAGTTCTATAGATTCATAACTCTGTGAATGATAACAATAATTGTTTGTAAATGTTATTGATCCAGTTTGGAATGAGGAATCTTTAAGCAGTGCAAAATGAATGAGAGAAAGGTAACAGATTATGATCAACTGATCACTTTAATTTCATGGTGACCAGCACAAAGGAATCTTGTGACACGATTTCAAATTTTAATACTTATAAGAAACAAATTAAAATCTGCATTGATGAACATGAAGTAGTGGTGTTGGTGGTGGCGGGGTCGGCGGGGGGGGGGGGTGCGTGTGGCTGATACACTAAACTACATATACCCCAGTAACTTCCTAACACAACTGAAGCCTCAAATTTGTACATACTGCACATTTTGAGCAGATACAGTGTTTAAAATTCCATATACCGGCCATGGAACAGGTGAAGAGATGCTTGAAATTGCAAGTGCAAAAATAACTCTCGAACATGACATCCAGAAAAACAAACGTCAACATTTCAGCTGCTTGCTCAAGCTGAAAAGCTATAGATGATTTTCTTTTCAAGAAGCAAAGGAACATGGGAACACAAGTGCAGGAGTAAACCATTCAGGCCCTCAACCTTGCCCTGACATTCAAAACAATCAAGTCTGATCATTCACTTCAATACCCATTTCCCCCTTTACATGACTGGTACTTTGAAATCTGTCAATCTCTGCTCTAAATATACTCAAAACAAGAGTGCCCTTGGCCCTGTGGGGTATGGAATTCCACAGAGCTCTGAAGAGAAACATTTCTCTTCATCCCTGTCCCAAGTGACCTCTCCTTCATTTTTAAAATGTGCCCACCATTGCTAGATTCCCTAAGCAGGGAGGGGAAACATCTTACCGGCGTTTACGCTGTCCATCCCTCAAAGTATTTTGTATATTTCAATAAGATCGCCCCTGTCTACGAAATTCTTGAGAATACCTGCCAAGTTTACCCAACCTCCCTTCATATGACAGTCCCTCAATCCTACAAACAAATATGATGAACCTTTAATGCTTTCTGTGGCAATAATATCCTTCCTGATAAAGAGACCAAAACCGCACACCATTACTCCAGGTGTGGTCTAACTAAAGCTCAGTACAATATATTCCTTCTGTCATGTGCTTGACCACTCACTACATTTGTCCAAATCCTCTTGAAGCCATCTTCCTCACAACACATGTTCTCACCTTTGCGTCATTTGTGAACTTGGAAATATTAGGGAGAAGGTGATGGCCTAGTGGTATTATCGCTGTGTTGTTACTCCAGAGACATAGAAAATGTTCCAGGGATAATGGGAACTGCAGATGCTGGAGAATCCAAGATAACAAAGTGTGGGGCTGGATGAACACAGCAGGCCAAGCAGCATCCTACCAGAGAAAATGGTAGAATTTGAACTCAATTCAGTAAGATCTGGAATGACTATCCTGAGTTGATTGTCAGGAAAAACCCATCTGATTCATTAAAGACCTTTAGAAAAGGTAACTGCCATCCTTACCTGGTCTGGCCCACATGTGACCCCATTCACACAGCAATGTGGTTGATTCTTAACTGCCCTCTGGACAATTAGGAATGAGCAATAAATGCTACCTAGCCAGCAATGCCTTCATCCCATGAATGAAGTGAAAAAAATATCAAATTGCATTTTGTCCCAATTACAAATCATTGATGTATGTTGTGAACTGCTGGGGCCCAATTACTGAGTCTTGCAATAGCACACGAGCTTGAGCCTGTAAAAGTGAGGAGTGATCCATTTATCCTGGCTCTCTGTTTTCTGTCTGTTTGCCAATTCATAATCCATGTCAGTACATTACCTCCTATCCCATGTACTTTAATTTTGCTAAGCAGCCTCCGATGTGGCACTACAGCGAAAGCCAAGTATCCTTCATCCACTGGCTCCCCTGTATAATTTCTGTTAGTAACATCTTCGAAAATACTCCAACATGTTAATCAAATATAGCTTCCTGTTCACAAATCTGAGCTGTATCCGCTCAGATCATTATTATCCAAGTGATCATGTATAACAGATTCTTTTTTATTCATTCATGGGATATAGTTGTCACTGGCTGGGCTAGCATTTATAGCCCAGCCCTAGCAGGGCTATGGCATTTCACAGTAATCTACATTGCTGTGGCTATGGGGCCATGTGTAAGTCAGGTACAGTAAGGATGGGAAATTTCCTCCTGTCAAAGGCATTAGTGAACCAGATGGGGCTTTCCAACAATCAACAATGGTTTCCTGTTCATTATTAGACTTTAATTCCAGATATTTTTAATTGAATTCAAATTCCATCATCTGCCTTGATGGGAGTTGAACCTACGTTCCCAGAACATTACCACAAAATAGGTACAACAATGCCAGTTGCTTGTCTCTTAAAAGGACATCACAGGCAACTTTTTTATATAGATTAGTTTGCGTATGGAATGAACTTCCAGGGGAAGTGTTGGATGCAGGTGCAGTTACAATATTTAGAAGGTATTTGGATAAGTTTGCGAAAGGAAAAAGATTGGAGGGATATGGGCCAGACGCAGCCAGATGGGACTAGTTTAGCTTAGGAACATGGTTGGTGTGGAGTGGCTGGACCATGCTGTATGACTCTAAGTATTATCACACACAACTGAATGACTTTCCCATCACCAAAATCACTTTGACTCTCTTTTTGCACTTTTTAAGAAATTAATAATTGTTTCTCTTTTATTCTTCAGATATTAAAGCTCACACCTGACATTCAACAGGACTTAACCCAACCGCTTGCCAACCAGATCACACAGGCCTGGCACCAGGCACAGCTCAATATATCTTCACACCTGCCCTCCCTTTCTATGACATTCAGTTTTACCTTAAATTAAAATAGACGGTTTAAAGCATAACCAGCTATATAAAGTCTGGCTGTTGTAACACTGACTCAGCAAATGTGCTTCCCCAGTCACTGATTACAGAAAGGTGCTGAGATGCAGAGCAGAAAAAGCAGGAGGCCACATTGCCCTCTCAGCCTGTCCTTTTATTTGTTGAAATTGTAGCCTGTTTCTCAAACCCATCCAACGGCCGAGCTTCCATATCTATCAACACCCTTAGCAAGCTACAACTCTATCAATCTCACATTTTAAATTGTTTATTGAGCTAACATCCACTACTTTATGTAGGAGAGAGTTATTGATTCTACAATTCAGCACATGAAAAAAATAACTTCTAATGTTTCTGAAATTTTCTCAAGAAGGTTCGGAAACGTCAAACTTTCCTGCTCCTCTGATGCTGCTTGGCCTGCTGTGTTCATCCAGCTTCACACTGTGTTATCTCCTAATGTTTCTCCTGACTAGTCTATCTTTGATTTTGAGATAATGCCTTATTTTCTAAGGGTCCAACGTCCAGCAAAAATTCGTTAGAACATAGAACATTACAGCGCAGTACAGGCCCTTCGGCCCTCAATGTTGCGCCGACCTGTGAAACCAATCTGAAGCCCATCTAACCTACACTATTCCATTATCATCCATATGTTAATCCAATGACCATTTAAATGCCCTTAAACTTGGCGAGTCTACTACTGTTGCCGGCAGGGCATTCCATTCCCTTACTACTCTCTGAGTAAAGAGCCTACCTCTGACATCTGTCCTTTATCTTTCACCCCTCAATTTAAAGCTATGTCCCCGCGTACTAGCCATCACCATCTGAGGAAAAAGGCTCTCACTGTCCACTCTATCTAATCCTCTGATCATCTTGTATGCCTCTATTAAATCATCTCTTAACCCTCTTCTCTCTAACGAAAACAGCCTCAAATCTCTCAGCTTTTCCTCATTAGACCTTCCCTCCATTCCAGGTAACATCCTGGTAAATCTCCTCTGCACCCTTTCCAATGCTTCCACATCCTTCCTATAATGCAGCAACCAGAACTGTACACAATACTCCAAGGACGGCTGCACCAGAGTTTTGTACAGCTGCAACATGACCTCATGGCTCCGGAACTCGATCCCTCTATTAATAAAATCTAACACTGCACACCTTCTTAACAACCCTATCAACCTGGATGGCAACTTTCAGGGATCTATGGACACGGACATCGAGATCTCTGTGCTCATCTACATGACCAAGAAACTTACCATTAGTCCAGTACTCTGTATTCCTGTTACTCCTTCCAAAGTGAATCACCTCACACTTTTCCGCATTAAATTCCATTTGCCACCGCTCAGCCCAGCTCTGCAGCTTATCTATGTCCCTCTGTAACCTGCGACATCCTTCCGCACTATCCACAACTCCACAGACTTTAGTGTCATCCGCAAATTTACTAACCCTTCCTTCTACGCCCTCATCCAGGTCATTTATAAAAATGACAAACAGCAGTGGCCCCAAAACAAATCCTTGCGGTACACCACTAGTAAATGAACTCCAGGATGAACACTTCCCATCAACCACCACCCTCTGTCTTCTTACAGCTGGCCAATTTCCGATCCAAACCGCTAAATCACTTTCAATCCCACACCTCTGTATTTTCTGCAATAGCCTACCATGGGGAACCTTATCAAATGCTTTACTGAAATCCATATACACCACATCAATCGCTTTACCCTCATCCACCTGTTTGGTCACCATCTCAAAGAACTCAATAAGGTTTGTGAGGCACGACCTACCCTTCACAAAACCGTGTTGACAATCCCTAATCAAATTATTCTTTTCTAGATGATTATAAATCCTATCCCTTATAACCTTTTCCAACACTTTACCCACAGCTGAAGTAAGGCTCACTGGTCTATAATTACCAGGGTTGTCTCTACTCCCCTTCTTGAACAAGGAGACAACATTGGCTATCCTCCAGTCTTCTGGCACTATTCCTGTAGACAATGACAACATAAATATCCAAGCCAAAGCTCTGCGATCTCCTTCCTAGCTTCCCAGAGAATCCTAGGATAAATCCCACCCAGCCCAGGGGACTTATCTATTTTCACACTTTCCAGAATTGCTAACATCTCCTCCTTATGAACCTCAATCTCGTCTAGTCTGATAGCCTGTATCTCAGTATTCTCCTCAACAACATTGTCTTTTTCCTGTGAATACTGACAAAAAATATTCCTTTAGCGCCTCTCCCATCTCTTCGACTCCACACACAAATTCCGACTACTGTCCTTGACTGGCCCTAATCTTACTCTAGTCATTCTTTTGATCCTGTCATACTTATAGAAAGATTTAGGGTTTTCCTTGACCCTACCTGGCAAAGACTTCTCATGTCCCCCTCCTGGCTCTTCTTAGCTCTCTCTTTAGGTCCTTCCTGGTTAATTTCGCCCTAACTGAGCCTTCACGCCTCATCTTTACATCAGCCTCCTTCTTCCACTTGACAAGAGATTCAACTTCCTTAGTAAGCCATGGTTCCCTCACTTGACCACTTCCTTCCTGCCTGACAGGTACATAGTTACCAAGGACGCGCAGCAGCTGTTCCTTGAACAAGTTCCACATTTCAATTGTGCCCAGCCCCCTGCAGTTTCCTTCCCCCTCCTCTGCATCCTAAATCTTGCCTAATCGCCTCATAGCCTCATAATTGCCTTTCCCACTATTGACCACTATTTGTCACAGTTGACCTTATTTCAAAACCCCAAAAACCCCACAAAATAACCCCCATGTTTACTAAGGAATACTAGACTAAATCATATTATATCTGCTCCTAATTTTACCTCCGGAGCCTTGGTAACAGTTGATTCTTCTGAAGCCAGAACAAGCTTTTGCAGACGTGGTGTCCAAATCTGCCCACAGCCTTCCAGATGTGCTCTACAGTTGTCATGAAACCACTTCTCTCTCGATCTGAGCCATTAGTTTTAAAGTGTAACACTCCAATACCTAGTGGTTATTGCCTGAACTTAATTATCCTCCAGGAGGTGATGATAAGCATCTCCTAAAACCGCTGCAGATCGTACTGTTTAGATCCATGGACAATTCCAAAAGGAAAGGATTTCCAGGAATTTGACCCAAAATTAATCATTTATCACATCCTATGTAACAGATTCCTTTTTATTCATTCATGAATAAAAAAATTTGATTCCAGATTATCAACTGAATCATCTGACCAGATATTCTCAAACAGTGCAGGAGCAGGGAAGGAGTTACTGAAGCAAAATGTTTTTTGATAAAAGCACAGTGAAATATGTAGACATTGAACCGCTCCCGAAAAATAAAATAAATGATGTATTCTTTGCCCGACGTGAATAGATCCGTCATGTTCCTTTTATCTTTGCACTTGGCAATTGGTTTTAAGCTCCGTTCTGTTTAGAACTGGCTGCTAATTGGCAGTGAGCTGTTTTCTGGGCCTTTTAGGAGTTTTAATTTCCCATTTCAACTCTTTGATTATCACATCCTTTTTAAATATTACATGTAATTCTCTGATCCCACTTCAGATCAGCACACTGTAACTGAGTTTGGGAATAAGCCAAATGGGAAATTGTAGATACCTGTGGAGCAATCTTCTTATTAACCCGTAGCCTTTACTTGTCATTTGTTTCTCAATGTCCTCGAGAGCAATAATTCCAGTCTCCAGGCATCAAGAATACAAGAGCAAAATGCCACAGGCACTGGTAATCTGAAATAAAAACAGAAAGTGCTGGAAATACTCATCACATCTGGCAGCACTGATATTTCTCTCTCCCCAGACTCTGTGAGACCTCCTGAGTATTTTCAACATTTTTGTTTTAAGTCCACATTTCAAAATTCTTGATTCTAGTTGCACATTTCGATACAAATCAATGTTCTTGCATTGTAAAATATTTGGGGCTAGCGGGGGCTTTGGATACCTGCACCAAGGCTTTGATATTGGAATTAGTCACTGGGACATTTTCAAAAGTCAAGTGGAAATCCTTTCTCCTTATTTTAATTCCACTTTTGCTGGGGAGACAGAGCTAAAGGCACCATAGCCCCACAAGGCCATAGTGCTGCTGTCTCATCACAGAGAGAGAGAGGGAGACAGATGGTTGGTGGTGATTTTTAACCTGGATTTCACCAGTTTCAGAGGCGATGTAGAAATTGTTATCTTATGAAGAAAGGTTGGACAGGTTGGGTCTATATCCATTGGAGTTTAGAAGAACAAGAGGTGATCTTATTGAGACATACTTGACAGAATGTTTCATCTTGTCGGTGAGACTAGAACTGGCCAATAATCTTTAAAGACAGAGATAAGAGTCAGAGAGTCATACAGCACCAAAACAGACCCTTCGGTCCAACCAGTCCCTGCTGACCATAAACCCAAACTAAACCAGTCCCACCTCCCTGCACTTGAGCCATATTCCTCCAAACCTTTCATATTCATGTATTTATCCGAACATCGTTTAAACGTTGTAACTATGACCACATCCACCACTTCGTCTGGAAGTTCATTCCTCACATGAATCACTCTCAGTGTCTTTTTTAAATCTTTCTCCACTCGCCTTAAAAATATACCCCCTAGTCTTGAAATCCCCCACCCTAGGAAAAAGATGCGGAGAAATCCTTTCTATCAGAGACCCAGTATAGTTGGTGGAATTCCCTTCTCCAAAGAATAGTGGAGGCAAAGTCATGGCATATTTTTAAAGCCGGATGAGGTTGTTGACTGACAAAAAAATACTGAGGTAGGCAGGAGTCTACAATCAGGTTATCTATGTTCTCACCAAATGACAGAGCAGATCTGAAGGGCTGAATGGCCAACTTTTGCTTTAATTTATACATTTATCTATGTCTCTCGACACGGATGCTGCTATGGCTAAAAGCATCTTAGATTGATAAAGCTTAATAGGGCTTAGTAATGTATAGAGAGATCAATCAGGCTGTAGGCCATGGTCAATTGTCTCTCCCCACCCACCTACGCTGTTCTTGTCAGCAAGCTATCTCGACAGAGTTGGCTCACCAATCTTGTATGCTGAAGGAGCTGACATGCTCAAGGAAGCTCTGAGCTGGGAGAATTGGTCAATCTGCTGGTCTTGCAGCTTTGTGTACATCTCTCCTATGGGATTGGGATCAGGAAGATTATTCCATTTTTGTCGTTTTATAAAATGAATCCATTTGAGCAAGAACTTGTTGAATTCCTTAATATGATGGAGCATGGGAATTCTGGTTCAGAGATAACAGTGGACCTAATGGGCTGAATGGCCACCTCTGGGTTGAGATTTCAGAAAATTGGCTAGTTTAACAATTTTTGGGAAGTTTGTTCTTGATATTATCACGTTGGCAATTTGGTGCTATTTTTGCCTTTTGAGTATCTGGTTATTATTCTGTACATAACTGAAAACTTATCAGATTTTAACTCCTAGCATCAAAAATATAAACTCCACAAAATAATCAAGATTGACAACTTCCCTCAGTCTTCTTGAGACATGGGTAGACATTCATCTGACCTGATTGTGGCCATAGTGTCCACTAAATTGGTTGACCCTTAACTTCCTCTGAAGTGACTAAGCAAAAAAAAATCATTTTCTTTATCAAGGAAAGAAAATTCCACCATCACTTTCACAAGGGCAACACGGGACGGGCAATAACTGTCAGAGTTTATCATGAAATGCCCTGGACGATGGAGTACAGAGTAAGTGATGAGCAAACTCCAAGACAATTCTCAGAAGAGTTGTGTAGAAAGTTCCTCCTGTGACTGAAAAATAAAAAATCCAAACAAGACCTCAAACCTGTAATTGTTTGCACCAACCAGTAACACTGCAGTCATTAAATATCTCCCATTATGTATTGACCAACCATCGGTAGCCATTCCTCACAGCTATTGGAATCATGTGGCTTCTCACAAAATATTAGCTGACAGTTTTTCCTTCCCCACAGCAGACTTTAAAACAATTCTTCAAATGTGGAAAGCTGCACCTGAAATGAAATAGCAGCAATGTGTTTTGTTTCTCGAGCATGAACATGACATATTAAAGGTGGTAAAGCCAGATAAACACATGAGGGAGAAAATAACTTTATGCTGAAGGGAGGGGGGAAGATCAGAAAGGACAGGGGGAGGCTTGTACAGGGGCGCAGAAACAGAACCGCAGAGCAGTGGGGTTGTTTGGATATTTCCTATAAAACATGGTCACTTCTGAGTGAAGTTATGTATCACCCGTTTCCCTGTCTTGCACACTCTGTTGAAATAGATGTCTTGCTTACAGCTCTCATCACCTGCAAACACCCCCAGTAAACTGGGTGATACGATTTTGAATTCCTACAGTGTTCAAAAGGTGAGAAACAGTTCAGTGTAAAAACAGCGCAGGTTCAAGTACTCTCTGGGTAATGAATGGCTGCTCGAGTGAACAATTCCATGTAAGGCTGAGGTGACGGTAATTTTGGTTGTGTGAGAGAGATGGGATTCAGTGAAGAAAATTCAACTCATAAATGGCATAGCAAGGAGTGTGGGGACAACAGAATGTTTAGAAGCTGCAAGAAACGAGCCAAAGTACTGGGAGTGAAGCAATACCATTAAAATAGACTAAAAGATGAATTATTTTCTGTGGTTAGTGGCCTGAAGGGCAGTAAATGGACACACCCAGTCTCTGCTGTATCCTTGGCCTGTATCTAGCTGACCTAGAAAGAATTGCTTTCATTTATTCACTAATCTGATGGTTTAGATTAGATTCCCTACTGTGTGGAAACAGGCCCTTTGACCCAACAAGTCCACACTGCCCCTTGGAGCATCCCATCCAGACCCATCCCCCTATAACCCACACACCCCTGAACACGACGGGCAATTTAGCACGGCCAAACCACCTAGCCTGCACATCTTTGGACTGTGGGAGGAAACTGGAGCACCCAGAGGAAACCCACGCAGACACAGGGAAAATGTGCAAACTCCACACAGTCACCAGAAGCTGGAATCAAACCCGGGTCCCTGGTGCTGTGAGGCTGCAGTGCTAATCACTGAGCCACTGTGCCGCACCCAGGTTAGATTAGACAGATGTAGAGGTAACCAGGTTAAGATTAGCGTGATGACAATAATACTCCTCCCTCAGCCTTGGTGAGCCTGGTCTTCTTCCAGAATTCTCTCCTCTCTGATTAATTACTTGGTCGTGTGGCATTTAATTAACATGGGAGGAGGTTCTAGTCAGGCACATCTTTCTTATTGAAGCAAAATAAATTCTTTGCTTAATTAACCTTTGAAATGTTTTATCACTGTTGAGGTTCAGGATTTACATTTTGTTTTAAAAGGAAGTTTAATTTTAGTTTTGTTTTTCAAAGAAGCTTAGACTGCTCTTTTATTTTGACGTGTTGGGATGTGGTACTGTGTGTTGTCGATGACACCCCTAACCGCTCAGGAACCCTGCCCATCTCTCCACCAATCAGCTGTCAGGAGCTGACAGGTAGAACACTGGGGAGGTTTCTCGGCCTATCACAGGCTTCAACAATGGCACGGTGCCCAGATGCTGCTGACCAATCAGTCTGGCAGCTCTTGGGTCCCAAAGTCCTCTGCTCAATGTTGAGTCCTCAGGCATCCAGCAGTAAGATGTTCATTCCTATAAAAACCAAAAGAACTGTGGATGCTGTAAATCAGAAACAAAAACAAAATTTGCTGGAAAAGCTCAGCACCTCTGGCAGCATCTGTGGAGAGAAATCAGAGTTAATGTTTCAGGTCGAGTGGTCCTTCCTCTGGTCACTTCAACCCCCTTTCTCTCCAGGTGGGGTTCAGGGGTTGAGGGGAAGACCAGCTGGAAAACAATCACAAGAGTGTTGCAGTGTAGGATAAGTCCATTCAGCCCAGCATATCTGCACTGGTTCTCTGACCATGTTAACTTAGTGTCAATTTCCTGCCTTTTCCCCAGGACCCTGCACATTATTTCCATTTAAATAACCATCTAATGCCCTCTTCAATGTGTCATTTGAACCTGCGTCCATCATATTTCCAAGCAGTGCATTCCATACCTTGACCACTCACTGTGTGTAAAACTTTTATTTTCACTTTGTGTTTGCTACGTTGGCGAAACCCTTTAAAAGGTGTGGCCTCTGGTTCTCAATCTATTTGTCAGTGGGAGTACTTTCTCCCTTTCATAATCTGTGAAAGCTGATCACAAGCCAGTGGGAACTGATACCATGATTTCTCTGAAAAAGGGTCCCGACCCTAAACGTCAGCTTTCCTGCTCCGCTGATGCTACCTAGCCTGCCGTATTTATCCAGCTCCACACTGTGTTATCTCTGACTGCAGCATCGGCAGTTCCTATTATCTCACCACGATTTCTCTCCCTGTTCATGGATGGTGAACTAATGGAGGGAAATACTATGGGGTATTGTAGAGTTGAGTTCTGCTATTCCACAAAAATTATCTGATAATGGAAAAGGAATGCAAGATTCTTAGAGGAATTATTCTCAAAGTGGAGATGATCCCATTCCTCGGTACAGTCTTTGCTGATTCAATGTACAGGGAGAGATTTGAATGAATGCTTTAAATCTATCAATCATTGTGTAATATTTTCCAAAGTTCAGAATGAGACAGGGCATGTCATAAATGCAGAGGAAGCGTAGAGAAATCCTGAGCAGAGTGAGACGCCTAAGTATGGACTGCACATCAAACTGGGTGGTATTCTGAAACCTCACCAAGGCATAAATGATAAAAAATGATCTTTCTGTCATTCCAACCTGTCCCTAATCACTGACCGGCTCCCCTTTCATTGCCTTGTACCGGATTACACACCAAACAAGGAATTGCAGCCTGGTCAACCCTGTGCCCAGCCCCCATCTGACCACCAGCCCTCACCCAAGCTCATCCCAAGGGACCACTCTCCTACGACTGGGCCATGAGTTTGGGCATGAAATGATTGATTGGCTCAGTAACTGGTGGCCCACCCTTTCCTCACCTTTGGAACCTTTCAGCTGGTGGGGGAGGGAAGGGTGGCATTGGTGTAGAGAGAGGGGCAAATGTAAGCTAGAGGTTAGCTGTGAAGTTTCAGTAATCAGCAAATGCAATTACTTGCACATTGATACAAACTGTCCTCCTCAAGTCTCCACCTCTCTGCATCTCCTTTGCAACAATGAGAGTCTTTGTGAAGGGTTTGGCATAAACTGATGAACATGTATCTCCAGCCAGCTTCCTGTTTCCTTTGAAACCCACCAAACATGTTATTGTGAAATAGTTGTTACAATTCTTTCCTCATAGAATTCATACAGTGTGAAAGCAGGCCATTTGGCCCATCAAGTCCACACCGACCCTCTGAAGAGCATACCGCCTCCTGCTCTAAACCTACAACCCTGCATTCCTCATGGCTGAGCCACTTAGTCTGCACATCCCTAGGCACTAGGGGTTATTTAGCATGGCCAATCCACTCTAACCTGTACATCTTTGGACTGTGAGAGGAAACCTGAGCACTTGGTGGAAACCGGTAATGACTCAGCGAGAATGTGCAAACTCCACACAGACAGTCACCTGAGGGTGGGATTGAATTGGGGTCACTGGTGCTGTGAAGCAGTAAAGCTAACCACTGAGCCACTGCGCCGCTTCCAGCTGCTTTATCATCTCTCATCTTCATTAGCATCATAGACTTAATACAATTCATGTACGGACAGCTCTGTATTTTATTAGATAGCAGAAGCAATGAACAAGAACCCAATTTTGAAATCTTCTTCCTGTATAAATGTCAGGCTTGATTCAGCTCCCAGGAGATTGTGGCTGAGATTTTGTGATGAGCGTGAAACTAATGATGTTACTTTCTGGAAGAATTGGAAATCATTTCACAGCAAACGAGAATGATCTGGTTGAGATGAGTGGGACTGTGCTGTGGCATGGATGCTATGAGGCGTGTTGAGGTAGTGCCTGGAGGATGGGGAAATTACCATCTCTTTCTGTTTTTTGGTGAGAAGCAGATAAAGAACAAAGAAAATTGCAGCACAGGAAGGGGCCCTTCAGCCCTCCAAGCGTTCCCTCACAATGTCCAGACCCTCAGAAAATGCTGCTGATGGAATACAGAAGCTGCAATTTGCAATTACTCACTTGTCAGTGGCTTTTTTACTCAGCCACATTGGATTGGTCACATATCCTAATCAATTAGACTGATCTGGTATGATGATGACCTGCTTTAAAGGGGACCGTGCATTCCAGGGCAGCCAGGAATGAGACAGCAACTGGACAAGCAGAGAGTTAATATACAAAGGGCTGGCCTGAAATTCACCTTGGGTATCACTGTTAATCAATAACAATATTGGTACTATAGTTCGAGATGAGCTAGATGGAGCTCTGAAGAAGAGCCATTCTGAACTTGAAGCATTAACTGTTTATCTCTCCACAGACACTACCAGGCCAGCTGATTTTCTCCAGTATTCGATGTGCTTGTTTCAGATTTCCATCATCTGCAATATTTTGTTGTTATTATTAACAGACTGTGGAGATTATCTGGCTGGCATTGGAGAGAGTCCACGCAGAAATGAGTCTTTGATTAGTAGGGTGTGACGAATGGAGTCTCACAAGGTTCTGTGTTGGGGCCTCAGCTTCTCACAATTTTCAGCAATGACATTGAAGAGGGGAGTGATGCAAAATCCACAGACAAAGCCAAAATGGCCAGGAATGGATGTTGTGAAGGAGGCTTAAGCAGGCTAGCGCAAATAGGGAGAGTGAGTGGGCAAAATCTGACTGATGGAGTATAATGTGGGGAAATATGAAGTTTCTCACTTTGGCAGGAAGAATAAAGCGAAACTGAAATTCTGACTTGTAGATCATAGAATTTCCACAGTGTGGGAGCAGGCCATTTGGCCATCGAGTTCACACCGACCTTCTAAATTGCATCCCTCCCAGACCCACCCCATCCCTACAATTCCCATGGCTAATCTAGTTAGTCTGCAGACCTTTGGACTGTGGGAGGAAATCCACACAGACACAGAGGTAACGTGCAAACTCCACACAGACAGTCACCTGAGGCCAGAATTGAACTCAGGTTGCCAGTGCTGTGAGGTAGCAGTGCTAACTAATGCCACTAATGAGTTGTCCTAGTGTAAGAGATACAAGAAGTTAATATGCAAATATGCAGGCACAGCAAGTCATTGAGAAGGCTAATGGGATGCTGTCCTTCAGAAGGAGAGGAATTGAATAATAAAGTCATGCATCAGTTAGATGGGGCATTGAGACCACCTCTGAAATAATCAGCTTTGCTCTGCTTAGTTAAGGAACAATGTAAATGTATTAGTGACAGTTCAGAGGAGGTTTACCAGATTGATACATGCCATGTCTTCTCAGGGCAGACTGGGCTTGCTCCCGCTGGAGATTAGAAGAGTGAAGGGGTGATTTGATTAAAGTGTATCAGATCCTGAATGGCCTGGACATGTTAGATGGGAAGGGATGTTTGCTATTGTGGATCAGTCCAGATCTAAAGGAGGTACTATTTAAGATTAACGATCACCCTTTCAGGACAGAGAGGAGGGGAGTTTTCTGGTTTCTCAGAAGGTTGTGAGGCTTTGCAACTCTGTTCCTCAGAAAGTGTGGGAGAGGAGAATATTTTTAAAGAGGAGGGAGATAGATTTTTGTTAGTGCAATCAAAAGTTATTGGGGGCAGATGAAAATGTGACATTTGTAACACAAGCAAATCAGTCATGAGCTGACTGAACAGTGGAGCAGGCTGAATGGGCAGAATGGCCTCTAGGTATTCCTAGCTTCTAAGTTCATGTGTTTCTGTCCTTTGACATTGTGGTTTGAAAGAGTCTGTTGCAGACAGGCAGGAAGGAAATAGGCAACACCAGGAAAACATGGCCGCAGAAGATCCGCAGCAAGAGCATGGAAGCTTGCTTTGTGATACAATGCTGCAAGAAATGTAGTCATCTGATCAGGACAGGAAGAGTAAGGGCAGGGCTCACTCATATACCTGCACCCATTCTTCACATCAACAAGCCTTACGGGTCTATCCACCTCTGACATTTCAAGCACGTGCTCCCATCTCCCTCTGATCAGCCTCCATGGACACTCACCCTCATCCTATTGCCATGTCACACCCATCCCCCTCAGTGGCCCTCCGTCAATGTTGTCCTTCCATCTTCCAATCTCCTTCCATATCTTACACTCTTCTTGCAGGAACTGAGGGCGAAAGCTGAAATCTCCTTGAAACCAATAGAACAGCATGGCCCTTCCCCTTCCTGGCCATTGACAATAGAGAGCTGGAGCCTCTGTGAGATCTAGTCACAGAATTAAATATCACAAAACTTAAGAATGTAAGAACATAAGAACCAGGATTAAGAGTAGACCATCTGGCCCCTCAAGCCTGCCCCAGCCCCATTCAATAAGATCATGGCTGATCTTTTTGTGAAATCAACTCCACTTACCCTCCCGTTCACCGTAATCCTTAATACCTTTACTGTTCAAAAATCTATCTAGCCTTGCCTTAAAAACATTCAATAAGCTAGCCTCAACTGCTTCACTGGACAGGAATCCACAGATTCACAGTCCTTTGAGTGAAGAAGTTCCTCCTGACCTCAGTCCAACATCTGCTTCCCTTTATTTTGAGGCGATGCCTTCTAGTCCTAGTTTCACCTGCTAGCGGAAACAATCTCCCTGCCTCCACCTTATCTATTCCTTTCATAATCTTATAAGTCTCTATAAAATCTCCCCTCATTCTTCTGAGTTCCAATGAATATAATCCCAGTTTACTCAGTCTCTCCTCATAAACCAACCCTCTCAACTCTGGAATCAACCGAGTGAATCTCCTCTATACTCCCTCCAGTGCTAGTATATCTCTTCTCAAGTAAAGAGACCAAAGCTGCACACAGTCCTCCAGGTGTGGCCTCACCAGGACCCTATACAGCTGCAGCATAGCCTCCCTGTTTTTAAACTCCATCCCTCGAGCAATGGCAGACAAAATTCCATTTGCCTTTTAATTACCTGCTGCACCTGTAATCCTACTTTTAGCGATTCATGCACAAGGACACCCAATTCCCTCTGCATAGCAGCGTGCTGCAATTTTTTACCATTTAAAACACAGTCCATTTTGCTGTTATTCCTACCAAAACAAATGACCTCACATTTATCAACATTGTACTCCATCTGCCAGACCTTTGCCCACTCACTTAGACGATCTATATCCCTCTGCAAACTTTCAGTGTCTTCTGAACACATTGCTCTACCACTCACCTTAGAGTCATCTGCAAATGTTGACTCACCACACTTAGTCCCCAACTCCAAATTATCTATGTAAATTGTAGACAACTGAGGCCCCAACACTGATCCCTGAGGCACACCGCTGGGCACTGACCGCCAACCAGAAAAACACCCATTTACTCCTACACTTTGCTTGCTACTGGTCAACCAATCCTCAAATTGTACCACTCCAACATGTGGATTTGACATCAGCAGACACTGAAATGTGATAAACAGTACACAACAACTGGAACACACTGATATTACCAGTTCAGACTTTCATGTCCCACAGCCCCACAATTGTCACGCAGGTGGGTAATGTCTATGGAAGATGTCACATCCTCACAGGGGGCCATTCACTCTGTGGTAACACTTTAACAAGACAGATGCACAACCTCCCATCGCCAGTTCTGAGATTCCTAAAATGGTGGGGATCCCAAGTTAGATAGGTAACTGTCACACAATTAATAACTAAGTGAGTGAGAGCTGGCCATAGAGACAGGGACAGAGTTTCCATTGGAGGTCACAGGAGCCTGTATGTTGGGCTCAGTTACATCCAAATAATAGGAAGACTAGATTCCCTACAGTGTGGAAACAGGCCCTTCAGCCCAATAAATCCACACCGCCCCTTGGAGCATCCCACCCAGACCCAACCCCATCCCCCTATAACCTACACACCCCTGAACACGACAGGCAATTTAGCATGGCCAATCCACCTAGCCTGCACATCTTTGGACTGTGTGAGGAAACCGGAGCACCCGGAGGAAATCCACGCAGACTCGGAGAGAATGTACAAACTCCACACAGACAGTCACCTGAGGCTGGAATCGAACCCGGGTCCCTGGCGCTGTGAGGCTGCAGTGCTAACCACTGAGCCACCGTGCCACATCCAGATTAGATTAGACCAATGCAGAGGGCAGAGGTAACCAGGTTAAGATTAGCGTGATGACAATAATACTCCTCCCTCAGCCTTGGTGAGTCTATAGTTGTGCAATGGGAACCACATTGGTTTTCTAACCATATTGAATTATTATATTTCTGTTCAATAACTATCAGCCTTGAGCTTTATTTTACACTGCATTATCCCATCTTCCTTATTGTTATCAGCCACTAGCAAAGTATCCTTGGCCTTGTGAAAAATACTATAGTAAGATTTAAACATAACCCCATGACCTTGACTGAGTCAGGGAGTTCCGAAATCAAAGTATTAACTGTAGGATGATATTGTGTTGAAGTTTGGGTTAGGAGTGGGCATAAAGTGATCATAGTTCTTATGCTGGTTTACTGCGCTGCTTCAGATCAGCCTGAATTAGCTCTGCACGCAAAAACCCTTCAAAGTAGGCAAGAAGCTGTCACATCTCATCATTTCAATAGCTCTTTTTTTATATTGATTCATGGGTGAGAGCTAGGCCAGCATTTATTGCCCATCCTTAATCAACAGAAGGGGGAGTTAAGAGTCAAACACATTGCTGTAGGTCTGGAGCCATATGTAGCCCAGGCCAGGCAAGGATGGCAGCTTCCTTCCCGAAAGGACATTAATGAAGCATTAATAAGGAAGGGCCACTTAACTCTGATTTCTCTCCACAGATGCTATCAGACCTGTTGAACTTCTCTAGCAATTTCTATTTTTGTCTTTTCTTTACTGAATCCACAGCTCTTTCAGTTTTGAGTGAACTAGATGGGCTTTCTCCTGACAATTGACAATGAATTCATGGTAATCATTAGATTCTTAATTCCAGATTTTTGCTGAATTCAAATTCCACCATCTGTCATGGCAGGATTCAAACCCAGGTTCCCACAACATTGCCTACAATAATGCCATGAGGCCATCACCTCGCCAGCTAACTTTCTGAAAACGCTTGCTTAGAGAATTAAGCTTAAAGTTCTTAAACCTGAAGTGAATGCCTGCCTCACACCTGACAGTTATTCCGGGCCAGTGGAATAGAATCAGCGATATTTCCCAACCAACTAGACTCGAAAGACTGTGGTTGTAACAAACAGGCAGAAAATGGAGTCCCAGACAACATTCATATCAGCTCTGAAGAAGACTTCTATAGGACTCAAAACGTTAACTTTGTGTTTCTCTCTCTCCTCATTCACTGCTGAGTTTCTCTAGCATTTTCTGTTTTACTGCAGATTTCCAAAGTGCACAGTGGTTTGTTTTTATGCCAGTTTATTTCCTGCTGTTTATGTTCACAATATTCCCAATCACTTCCCAGGCAATGAATTACTCCTGCCATGCTTTATAGTTGCTTTATAGCTGGTGAGAGAATGCTGTTGGTTTAAGAGATTATTGTGCCCTGGGATTTCTTTTGAAGAGAAGTTTTGAACATGGAGACGGTAAGCTGGCTATTGAAAACCCATAAACTAAACAGTTGGGAGGCCTTGGTTTTTGTTTGAAGTTTGGAACAGTAGAAGCAGCCTGCCTGGGTGTGGCCAGCTCTCCCAGGCCAGCATTTCTAGATTTTTTCTTGCTTTTAGGTTTCGTTTTATGCAGATGTTGTTAGGATCTCAACAGGGCAGAAGCTGTGGAGTTTTGAAGAAACAGAAGCTATCTTTTTTCACTCTCAGTTACAGCTGGAAACTAAGGTTTCTCTCTGCTGCTGGGTTACCAGTGAGACAAAGCTATTTTTCTGAATCTGCCTTTTTGCTAAGAGGTATGATTGTGGAATGTTACGATATTAGGATATTTAATTAGTAACAGTTACTGTATCCATTATTCAGTTAAGTTTTCCAATAGAGTTAAGGTATTCTGAATTCTCTCTTTTGATGTACTTGAATGATAGACATAGAGTCATAGAGATGTAAAGCATGTAAACAGGCCCTTTGGTTCAACTCGTATAGTGCCAACCAGATGTCCTAAATTAATCTAGTCCCATTTGCCAGCATTGGGCCCATATCCCTCCAAACACTTCCTGTTCATATCTCCATCCAGGTGCCTTTTAAATGTTGTAACTGTACCAGCCCCCACCACTTCCTCTGGCAGCTCATTCTACACATGCACCACCCTCTGTGTGAAAAAGCTGCCTCATAGGTCCCTTTTGTGTCTTTCCACTCTCACTTTAAACCTATGCCCTTTAAACTTTGGACCCCTCTACCCTGGGGGATAAAGCTTTGACTACCAATCCTATCTATGCACTTGATGATTTTTATAAACTTCTATAAGGTCACCCCTCAATCTTCCTTGTTCTGTGGGAATTAGCCCCAGCTTATTCAGCCTCTCCCTGTAGCTCAAACCTTCCAACCCCGGCAACATCCTTGTAAATCTTTTCTGAATCCTATCAAGTTCGGCAATATCTTTCCTACAAAGCCAAAACTGAATACAGTATTCCAAAAGTGGCCTAACCAATGTCCTATACAGCTGCAACATGACCTCTCAACTCTTATGCACTGACTAATAAAGGCAAGCATACCAAACGCCTTCTTCACTATCCTGTTTAACTTGGACTCCACTTTCAAGGAACTATAAACCTGCTCCCCAAGGTTACGTTGTTTGACAACATTCCCCATGTTCTTACCATTAAGCATAGAACACAGAACAGTACAGCACAATACAGGCCCTTCAGCCCATGATGTTGTGCTGGCCTATTATCCCAATAAGATCAATCTACCCTCCTTACCCTACATTTTTCAATCCTCCATGTGCCTATCCAAGAGTCGCCTAAAAGTTTCTAAAGTATATGACTCCATTACCACTGCCAGCAGCGCATCCCACACGTCCACCACTCCACTACCTTCTGTCTTGCGCACTTGCCTTCACGAGTGAAATGCCTGTGACAGTAGACTGACTCTGGCCTACCTCCCAGTACCCACCTCCCATGCTCTGGATCAGCTCTCTAGTATGGATTAGCCCATGTATAAGTCCTGCCCTGATTTGCCTCTCTGAAATATAGTGTTTAAATAACTGTGTTTTGCTTAACTTCAGGTAATTTGACTGATCAAATTCCACGTAGAACACTCACATTACATTTGCCTTTAAAAAAGAAAACATTAGGGCCTAGACTTTCTTCTTAATTTTTTTTTGAGGAGGCCTGGTTTGGTCTATAACAGTTGGAATATAACCATAACTACCCACAATGACTGGCAATGATGCCAGACCAAATGTGGCCATTCTGCCTATTGTATCTGTCCTATCAGCAACTCTTTTACTGGATTCATCCATGTGAATCCTAAATTTATTCAAGGATTAACAACCAAATCCTGATGCATTTGTATTAAATTTCTCTTCCTACTGTGTTAATTGAAGCATTAGTCATTTTTTGCAAGTTTGATTTAAACAGCCGATTAAGGAATTGAACATGCAGTTTAAATTTCTGAACACTACTCTTCACACAAGGCGATTTAGTTCTTGTGTTCATAACTCTGCTGAAAAAGCTTTCTTCTGACTCCCATTTAAAGGCTCATTGATATGGAACCTGTCTCAGCTGTTCTTTCTGTATACAGCATGAATCACGAAGTCTGTTTCTCTCTGTAATGTCACCTCTGTCTCTCACTGATATTAGGAGTTAGTCGGGGTCTGTGTGCATGCAGCAAGAAAGTCATTCTAACTTCATTGATGTCTTAATAACTCTTCCACTTCTGATTGAGTCGCACATCCAGCTCACATTACCTTCCATCCTGCTTATTTCCCTTCATGAGTGAAATGCTTATGATGTATACTGGCTCGGGTCTACCTCTCATGCTCTGGGTCAGCTCTCCAGTATGGATTATTCCATCAGCGTATTTGTTTGAGTTTACAATATCAGTGTTTCATTTATTTGCTTGTTAGTTTGGGTGTGCCGTGGCATTGTGTAGACAGGGATGTTGTTGTGTCTGGATTGTTACTGAATTAATGCAGTGCCAGTCAGTTATTTTGTCCACTTACTCAACATTGTTGCCTCAGTTCCAGAACATTATGTACTCACTGACTGCCCCCAGAGGCATAAGCATATCATCTCGTAATAACTCTGGGCACTGGTCTGTAAATTCTAAAGAATCAGATTATAGCCCTTCTGGCAGCACGTGACAATTGCTCAACATAATCCTCCCAAATGAAAATCTCAAAGTAGGGTTTAGAACTTGGTAAAGCCAACAAATACTAAGGAAGAACATCAATATTGATTAAACAGCACTTAATGTTAGAAGTATGGGACCAAAGTCTATGAGAGGCAGTGGACCTAACACTATCAGCATTGGAGCTGACATTTACCCATAACCATTTCTTCTTTTGTCAGGGCAGTAATACAGACAAAATGCATCATCTCTGAATCTCCTTCCTACTCATCTCAACCTCACATCTTTCCCCTCCGTCTTACCCTGTTTCAGGTTATTCAAAGATATAGCTTGGATTTCCTACTCAATTTTCTATCCATTGGTTGGCATTGGATTCAAATTTATCTGAACTCAAGTTGACATCTGCTGGCTCCATCCAATGATGCAATCTAAAGCCTGTAAGTTGACCTTGATCAGTTGGCCAGATACTTGTTGCTGAGTCATTGTTAGAGCTACTTTAACCTATATTAACCTTCCTACTTACCGATATTTTCATCAGAACATCCAAAACCATCACGGAGCATCAGTGCTGATGGCAGGATGTCAGTGCACATTCATGTCTTCATTACCAAGAACGTAGAGATCTGTCACTGGATCCCCCTAGTTGCTAACAATGCTTCTCCTAAGTTATAACATTCTTCATGTAATTCGTCATCAATTCAAAGCATTGTCCTTGTCTACTGTGAATTTAAAATTCATTATTGTTCATTAAGCCTGATTCATTCTAATAGTCCAGCCCTCCTCTCTACTTTTCAAGTGCTTTTTAATCTTTATCAGATGTTAATTTGAATGAAAACCCAATGTCTGGCTGCTTTTTAAAGACTCTTCCTTTTGATAGGTGACTTCAAAGGGAGTTTTTTTTTCAATCTCTGCTTCCTGTGACTAGGAAGCTCAAATCTCTAAACAGGGTTTTTTGTTATATGAATTCAGAGCCACATCTGAGAGTACGGGATCAAGTCAAACTGGTCAAGGAGAAGACAAAGAGAAGAGCTAAAGAACAAAGAACATTACAGCACAGGAACAGGCCCTTTGGCCCTCCAAGCCTGCGCTGACACATTTTGTCCTTCCACACTAAAACTGCCTTCTCTTACCATATCCCTCTATTCCCTTGCTATTCATGTTGTTGTCCAGGTGCTTCTTAAACGCTGCTAATGTGTCTGCTTCCACCACCTCCTCTGTCAGCACATTCCAGGGACTCACCACCCTTTTGTGTGAAAAGAACAGTCTCCAGCTTTGCGAATCTTTGTTTCTTGATATCACATGGAATGTTTCGAATTGGCTGGAGGCTGGTATCTGTGATGCTAGGGACCTGAGCAAGAGACTGGAAGGGTCTATTGACTGGGAAGTGGATATGGTGCGCTCTCGGAATGCCCTGGGGTAGTTAATCATGCTACATAAATGCAATTCTGATACATCAAATACACTCTTCCTCTGATTCAACAGAATCCCTGTTGATAAAAGTAGCAAGTCCTGCCTCGATTTAAATTGGGAAACTTTCTTGACTAACTGTCAAGTGAAGTGATTATAAATTGGCTCAGTGCCTTGATCTAAACAAGTTTAACATTATTGTCCTATTGCAGAGGAACTGGCAGATGCTGACAAGCAGGTTCCTCGTAGGGTGTATGGTGAGAATGGGAGTTCTGGCTGGTGTTCCCTCATCCTCTCTCAAAGACTCAGATGTTACCTGATTAAATCAACTCACTGAATATTGGGCTGTAGCTGGAGACCGCATTCTTCAGGAAACATGGCACAAAGTGCCAAGATTTGTACAATGCTACCTCAGGGTAAAGCCTCTGCATTAAACTCCATGCCGACTCGGTAACACTAATAGTTTTGTTTTGTTCAGATGAATAAACATTGTGCACACGAGCATAAATATTTCTGTAAGAGTTTGAGACCACCCTCGCAGCCAGTTTCATTGTCTGTCATGATGATAAAATCTATTTTATTTTGATAATTATAATTACATGTGGGCCGGAATAGCTGGAAAATATTCCCTGGAATCTGGGACAGGCTTTGCTCCTATGCACTCTGAGGCTCGCACTGTCTGTCATTCCCCATTATCGACTGACAGCTAAATAAAATATCTAGAACAACGTGTTTCAGTGTCAATGTGCTCCCCTCATCAAACTGTGATTGCAAATGAAGTTAGTAATTGACCTTATTTCCTGGAGGGAAGTGACCGAAATTCACCCCAGCCCCTTCCCCCATAATGACTCATTGTTTCAGCAAAACAGCAACATCTTTTTGATGCTATTATTCTCTGGAGAGATGGGTCAGATGTTCAGAAGCAATCTGTGTGTGAGATATATGGCTTAGGGCTAGAGATTCTTGTTTTTGGACAGGAGGCAGATGAAGTCCACTACAGAGATGTGCAAGGTGGTACATTTTGTTAGGATGAACGTGGACAGAAAATAAAAATGAAGGGGATATGATCCTTAAATAGGGTGTGGGAGCAGAGATACCTGGGTGTACATGTGCACAGGATATTGAAGGTGACAGGACAGGTGGAGAGATTGAGTCCTGGAATTAATATACAGGGGCAGAGAGCACAAGAACAAGGAGGTAATACTCAACTTATACAGATAGCTAGTTGGATCCCAGCTGAAGTATTGTGTACAGTTCAGAGCGCCACTCTAATATGAAGGTTGTAAACTCATTGGGGTAAGTGTGCAAGTGATTAAGAAAATGGTTTCAGTGATGAGAGGTTTCAGTGATGAGAACAGATTGAAGAGGTTGGGACTGCCCACCTTAGAGAGAAGAACACTAAGGGGAGATCTGATGGACGCTTTGAAAATCATGACCTGGCTGGCTAGAGTAGAAAGGAAGAAATTGGTCCTGCTTGTAAAAAGTTTGAGAATGAGAGGGCGCTGACTCCCAATGGATTTGCAATCATAGCAAAGGTGATGTGAGAAATTAATTTTTCACCTCGTGAGCAGTTAGGGTTTGGAAAGCACTGTGAAGGCAGGATCAGTTGTATTGAAGCAGACATTGGATGATTATTTGAACGGAAGAAATGTACATGGACAGTGGGAAAAGGCAAAAGAATGGCACTAAGGCATAAAGGTCATTGGACACCTGACACAGACATAGAAACATAGAAGATAGGTGCAGGAGCAGGCTATTCGGCCCTGTGAGCCTGCACTATCATTCAGTATGATCATGCCCTGACCATGCAATCTCAGTACCACATTTCCGTTTTCTCATCATCACACTTTGATCCCTTTAGCTCCAAGGGCCACATCCAGCTCCCTCCTGAATATAACTAACAAATGGGCCCCAACAGCTTACAGTGGGACAGAATTCCACAGGTTCACAACTCTCTGAGTGAAGAAATTCTTCCTCATCTCAGTCCCGAATGACTTACTCCTTATTCCTGATGGACTGAATGATCTCCAGCTCTGCTGTAACACTTCTGTGACTCTGTGAGCACTAATTTTGTACCTGAAACCCAGACATTTCCATGTGTGCTATTGCTCAGATACCAGGCTCACTGTGCCATTAGTAGGATGTTACCATGTAATTTATCATAACCCCATTGCCTGAATTCCTCAGCACTGCTGCTGAGATGTTGACATCTGACCCATGTTGTCTGACTAATCAGGTTTCAAGCTTCAATAAATAAGAATACCATCTGTTTAATTCTGCAGACTGCTGTTTTCAAGAGAGATAACAACCACTAAAAAAGAAATTTAACGGGTGTTACCATTACCATCAGGCAAGTGACTTCCTAGCTCCTGGATGGTTCAGCGACTTACATTCGGTGTGAGAGTGAGACAGTTCCGGCTGTGCAGTTAGAACCTGGAATTCACTGGGATATCAGATTCCTAAGCTCAGATTGATAACATGGCACCTTGCCTCCCCACCCACCTCCACCTGATACTATGGCATCCCCAACAACATAAATAAGCTGCTCAATACATTAATGTACTCTCTAGTCAGCCATGGAAGAGGTATAATGCAGTCAAGTGCCGTTTAGGGGATTATCCCTGAAGCGAACATCAGCTGCAGATGTGTGTGGGATGATGGAGGGCTTCCACTGTTGATTTTATCCTGTGTCTATGAAGCATTTAACCAGATGCTTCCAGTTTCAATAACTCATGTCTGGCCCAAAGGCAGATGTCCACCTCCTCGTGTGTGGGAGAGAAATGCACATCTAAAGAGCTTCTCAGATGGGAGAGAAAGGAAAATCATATTAGAGAAACTAATAAAGAATAACATGAGCATGAGGAAGAAGATTTAAAAAAAACAATATATTTCAGCAATTTAATTACAAACAGAGTAGTAACTGCAGTAACAGCAGCGGCTCAGGCATGCAATGTTGAACCACAGCGTTGAAGTTTGGCTGTTTCACCTTTGGGTTGTGGCATACTTTGTGCATCTTGGTTGAGCAGAGTAAAACTTGCAGAATGTCCTATCACAACTCCTGAGACTCTACACACTGAGGAGAGAGTAGACGGCCTCAAGGAGAGAGGGTTGCACTGAGGAAGTGAGGGTAGGCCTGGTTAGCAATAATAAATTGCTTATGGATATCTCCTGAAATTCTGGAAAGTACAATAGGAGTAAAAAAGCTGCCTCCTAAACTTGAGGTATTTCTTTCTTCAGTGTATTGCTATTGCAAAATCATGAGCTCCTTTCTAAAGAACCATATCAGTACTGCTGAAAACAAGACACATTCTATCAAACTCTCCTGTGTAATTTGCAGAAAAAAAACTGGAAAGGGATAACAAGATTTATTTTCTATCAGAAGTGGGGTGCTGGTGTTTCGTAAATGGATTGTAACTGGGAGAAGCATTGCCATGGACTATGCATCCAGTGATGACTGACAATTAACTGCCAAGATTTGTTTAAGTTTTGAATGAGGTAATTGTGTCTGACTGGTCAAGGTATTGCCCTGACAAATGAACCAGAGCGAGGTGTTCCTACTTTGTTGAGTTGAAACAAGCGCAATGCATATAGATGATCTTTTTCACGACCAAGAACACAGCCCTGTATATTCATCAATGTAATGTCCAATACACTCCATGCGTAGTTCCAATTTACAATCCTAAACTGACTATCTGCATAATTCTTCACCTGCTCAGGATTTTGTAGCACATGTTGTTTAATCACAGAATCATTTTGAGCATTGGACAGTGAGTTTTAAGTTCTGCAAGGGATTAATGGGGTATGGTATAAGCCTACTTATTGTGAACGGTGGGATGGACATGCTTTTTGAAACAAAGCATCAGTTTTGGGACATATGGCCTCTCTATCTGGCATCAGACAGGCACTGAAATTCATATGCATGATAGGCTTTTTAATTTGACAACATTCCATTAGTGATGAACTCCACTTAGAATCACAGAACCCAAAGAGTGTGGAAGGAGGCCATTTGGCCCATGGAGTCCACAGCAGCCCTCTGAAGAACATTCCACCCAGACCCACCTGCCACCCTATCCCTGTACCCTGCATTTCCCGTGGCCAATTCACCTAACCAGCACATGCCTGCATACTCTGGGAAATTTAGCATGGCCAATCCACCTTAACCTGCGCATCTTTGGACTGTGGGAAGAAATCAGAGCACCCGGAGGAAACCCACGCAGACATGGGGAGAATGTGCAAACTCCACACAGACAGCCACCTGAGGCTGGAATCAGACATGGGTCAGATACCGAGTAAATCTCCCTCTACATTATCCCCATTAAACACTCCCAGGACAGGGACAGCACGGGATTAGATACAGAGCAGTGCTAACCACTGAGCCACCATGTCATTCACTTGTGCTGCCCCTGCACTATAGCAGTGTCAAACAGCAAGTTTGACACACATTCTGATTTTCTCAGATATTATCAGTCTTGCTACCCAGTTACTCTGAAATACATAATTTGTGGAAAGCACCTGGCTCACTCTAAGACCCACTGTTCATACACTGGCTGCTCTCAGTATCTTTGGCCTCTGAGTCCTGGATCAGGGGTAACAATTCCTCTAGCTGAGGAGTAACATTTATCAAGACCTTATACAAACATGTAACCAATAAACAAGTGCAGGCCACTCAGTCTTTCCAGCCTGCTCCCCCATTCAATAAGATTGTAGCTGATCTGATTTTAACTCCAACTCTGCATTCCTGCAAGCCCCAGACAATATCTCACTTCATTGGTCATCAAGAATCTATCTCCTTCTGCCTTAGAAATACTTAAAGATTCTGTATTTTGAGCAAGGGTATTCCAAAGGCTTTCAATCGATTGAGACAAAAACAAAATGCTTCCTCATCTCTGTTTAAAATGGACACGTCTTTATTTTTAAACTCGGAACCCTAGCTCACACCTAACGGGAAACATCGTTTCCACATCCGCCTGGTCAAGTCCCTTCAAAATTTTCTTTGTTTCAATGAAGTCATGTCTGACTCTTCTGAAATTCCAGAAAATATGGGCCTAGTTTTTCCTAGTGTGATTCTTAAGAGGATTGGATACAGGGTAAAGCTCTCTCTACACTGCCCCCATCAAACATTCCCAGAACAGGGACAGCGCAGGGTTAGGTAGTATATGGCCCTCTACCGTGTCCTCCAAGAAACACCTCAGGGGGGGCAGGGGCAGCATGGGGTTAGGTACAGTAGGGTTCTATCCATTCCTATGTGCACTATTGCTTGCCCCTGCTCTTCGACATTCCAGCTTCCACCCTCTCATATGATTCTGAGTATCTTTCTGTTCGCCATCCTACACCATTCTCTCCTCCACAAACCTCTCTGTTTCCACTGCCCTGTCATTCCCAAAATTCCTCCATCCTGCTCTACATTGCTCCAAACACATGGAAATTTGTTGTGGATGATGAGATATGGACAGACAAATTTGCCTTGGCCCCATTGTTTGCAATTCATTGCTGCTGCTGGCCTCCTTTGTATCTTGTTAACTCCAGAGAAGACTAGCTCCTGACACTCTCTCATTGTGGGGACTCGGGTTTAAAATTGCCATTCGATCTCAGCTGCTCCTCGACACTGACTGGGATGAAAACAAATGGGTCCATTAGCTGCGGCAGCAAATTACAGCAGAGACAATTCCCCAAACTGAGGAGCCCAGGCCAGTTTGGAATTACACAGATAGGCAGCCTAATGGTTTTGATTGAAATACTTCATCAACTTTATCAGATCTGGGACTCATGAGTTTACTGTTATTTAGAAATTGCCCGGAGCATAAACATTATAAAGTTTTGCACAGAGATTTTCACAAGATACTGGAATTACCCACCAATGTGATCATGGGGAAACAAGCTAATCCTATATCAGATTTGGGGCTGTGTTGGACATTGCTGTCTGTGCCAATTTGAGGAACAGTGGGCTCGATGGAACTTTCTAAAAACCAAAAACTTGCTGTTCTTCCCATCTCAGTGGTGATTATGTTTATGAAATGCCTGATAGGAATCCAACTTGAATATTATAATCTGAGTTTAAGGTCACTATGACTATTTATTCAGAGGAATCAGTCTTTATTTTAATATGACTATAATTGGAGTGAAAAAGGTTTGTTAATAAGGTTTCTTACTTAAATGTTAAGAATAACACAGTTAATTATCAAAGTTAGTCAACGATCATGAACAGACCCCAGGCGAACTTTTCCCAATTCATTACAGTGCCAGATGGAATAGCTCAAAATGTTAACTCCCCAGGTGAGGAGCAATGAATTAGCCCCATTCACCTTCCTAGTCACTGCCCACCACCGTCCCCACCACCACTTCTCGGCTCGTTGCAAATAAGGTCAATTTCAAAAAGATCCCACCTTTGGGGATACCATCCTCCCAGAGTCAAGGAAATGAATTCATCTAGGCTCGGTTGGATTCGTTAAACAAGTCAGGTTTATTAAATACTAAGTATGAGGAGAATTAGTAACATAACACATACACTCACACGTACACACACATGCACAAACAAAGCACATTCTCACATCCTCTCTTACACATACACTCATACCATTCTCATACACGCTCACTTTCTCACACTCACACGCATTCTCTCACACACACACACACACACAGACATTTTCATACACACACTCACATCCTCTCTTACACATACACGCATACCATTCTCATACACACTCACACACTTTCTCACACTCACACACATTCTCTCACACAGACACACACACACAGACATTTTCATACACACACTCACATCCTCTCTCACACATATACTCATACCATTCTCATACACACTCACACACTTTCTCACACTCACACACATTCTCTCACACAGACACAAACACACACAGACATTTTCATACACACACTCACATCCTCTCTTACACATACATTATTCTCATACACACACACTCTCTCTCAAACACACAAACACATACACACACATTCTCTCTCTCTGAAACACACACATATTCATTCTCTCTCTCCCTCAAGCACACACACAAGATTAGAAATAAAAGTGGATTGCAAGAGGATGAAAGTTTAAAAAACACAGATACATGGATCATTCTGAACTGTTCGAGAAGCTCTCGTAGCTGAATGTTACAATGGGGATTATCAGTGGTATTAACATACCTGGTAGTCAGTAGTTGAAAAGACAATTTTTGAGAGTCTTAGTTTTGTAGGCTGCTTGAAATTCCTTTACCCCGATTCCTTTTCTTAAGCAGCTGGCAACACTCAATGAGAGAGCGTCTTCTCTTACCTGCAATAGCGGGGTAACACCGGCATGTTTCTTTGACTATGATCCATGCTCAAACCCAAAGGTACACACTAGAACATTCAGTCACACTAGTGCATTCCAGTGGAGTCGACTGGCAGGTAGGAGGAGAGCACCAGCCTGCCACTCTTCCTGCCAGTGACATACTCCCTGCCATCAAACTCAACTAAATCCAAAGATGTACAAGTTAGGTGGATTAGCAATACTAAGTTGTCCACAGTGTCCGGGAATGTGTGGGCTATGTGGTTTAGCCTTGGGAAATGCAGAGTGGTCTGGGTGGGAGGGTCAGTGTGAGTCGATGGGTCAAATGGCATGCTTCCACACTGTAGGGATTCGATGATTCTATGAATTCAGCATAAAAGTACATTCAATTGTAGCCATTGTGGCAGAGTCATAATGAGAGAGAGAAAGAGAGAGAGAGAGGCATAAAGGTAGGGAGATGGTAGAAGAAGAAGTGGAAAAGATGGAGGGAAGAGAGAGGGAGGGAGGGGGACAGGTAGAGGGAGGGAGGGAGACAGAGGAAGGCAGAAAGGTAAGGAGATGGGGTAGAGGGAGAGGGAGGGAGGAGGAAGAGACTGGGAGAGTGAGAGAGAGAAGGGAATAGAGAAAGGGGGGAGACATAGAGGTGGCGAGGGAGAGAAGAGGGTGAGGGGGAGAGGAGGAGAGACAGGGGAGGGAGAGAGTGGAGGAAAATGGCAGTGGGGGAGAGAGACATTAGAAATATGTGAGAGAGAAAGTGACAGAAAGAACAACAGAGAAGCAGAAAATATTCTGAACATGTTGCCCATACACTCCCAGCCAAGTAAACTGGGATCTGTACTCTATCAGAAACAGGTTAATGGAATGCTCCAGAAATTCACCACCTTCATTTCATGTTAATTGTTCCACAGATGTAACTTGTGTTGATGGGAAATAAAACTGAATGCATTTCAGAGGGGATTAAAAAATAAGGAAACAGAAATTAGAAATTAATTAGCTACCTGTTGCTGAAACGTGGCCATTGGTGTCTCAGTTGCCGATGGTAATTAGGTAAGTGACTCATTCCTGTTTTTGCAGTAACTGCAACTCCACACATCTTTCTTAATCCACGCTGCTAGAATTTAATGAGGCATACCCTCCATTGTAAAACTCTTATCTGTGTCTGCAAATGAATAGATTATTCCTCGCTCCTGGTTTACAATCCCATTCTCCTTCCAAACCTGGTTTTAATGATCACACCAAATGGGGACAACTCATGGGCTGGTAGGAAGCAGTCAAGATGTTCTCAACTGCCAGGACGCATTAAAACCAAGGAACCTACCAGAGGCTCAGCAGATTGCTATTAATGGCTTCATTAAGAAGACACTGAAGAAAATTGCCAGCTCAGAATTCAGAGATAATGGGAACTGCAGATGCTGGAGATTCCAAGATAATAAAATGTGAGGCTGGATGAACACAGCAGGCCAAGCAGCATCTCAGGAGCACAAAAGCTGACGTTTCGGACCTAGACCCTTCATCAGAGAGGGGGATGGGGGGAGGGTACTGGAATAAATAGGGAGAGAGGGGGAGGCGGACCGAAGATGGAGAGTAAAGAAGATAGGTGGAGAGGGTGTAGGTCGGGAGGTAGGGAGGGGATAGGTCAGTCCAGGGAAGACAGACAGGTCAAGGAGGTGGGATGAGGTTAGTAGGTAGCGGGGGGTGCGGCTTGGGGTGGGAGGAAGGGATGGGTGAGAGGAAGAACCGGTTAGGGAGGCAGAGACAGGTTGGACTGGTTTTGGGATGCAGTGGGTAGGGGGGAAGAGCTGGGCTGGTTGTGTGGTGCAGTGGGGGGAGGGGATGAACTGGGCTGGTTTAGGGATGCAGTAGGGGAAGGGGAGATTTTGAAACTGGTGAAGTCCACATTGATACCATATGGCTGCAGGGTTCCCAGGCGGAATATGAGTTGCTGTTCCTGCAACCTTCGGGTGGCATCATTGTGGCAGTGCAGGAGGCCCATGATGGACATGTCATCAAGAGAATGGGAGGGGGAGTGGAAATGGTTTGCGACTGGGAGGTGCAGTTGTTTGTTGCGAACTGAGCGGAGGTGTTCTGCAAAGCGGTCCCCAAGCCTCCGCTTGGTTTCCCCAATGTAGAGGAAGCCGCACCGGGTACAGTGGATGCAGTATACCACATTGGCAGATGTGCAGGTGAACCTCTGCTTAATGTGGAATGTCATCTTGGGGCCTGGGATGGGGGTGAGGGAGGAGGTGTGGGGACAAGTGTAGCATTTCCTGCGGTTGCGGGGGAAGGTGCCGGGTGTGGTGGGGTTGGAGGGCAGTGTGGAGCGAACAAGGGAGTCACGGAGAGAGTGGTCTCTCCGGAAAGCAGACAGGGGAGGGGATGGAAAAATGTCTTGGGTGGTGGGGTCGGATTATAAATGGCGGAAGTGTCGGAGGATAATGCCCCGCATTATCCTCCGACACTTCCGCCATTTACAATCCGACCCCACCACCCAAGACATTTTTCCATCCCCTCCCCTGTCTGCTTTCTGTAGAGACCACTCTCTCCGTGACTCCCTTGTTCGCTCCACACTGCCCTCCAACCCCACCACACCCGGCACCTTCCCCCGCAACCGCAGGAAATGCTACACTTGTCCCCACACCTCCTCCCTCACCCCCATCCCAGGCCCCAAGATGACATTCCACATTAAGCAGAGGTTCACCTGCACATCTGCCAATGTGGTATACTGCATCCACTGTACCCGGTGCGGCTTCCTCTACATTGGGGAAACCAAGCGGAGGCTTGGGGACCGCTTTGCAGAACACCTCCGCTCAGTTCGCAACAAACAACTGCACCTCCCAGTCGCAAACCATTTCCACTCCCCCTCCCATTCTCTTGATGACATGTCCATCATGGGCCTCCTGCACTGCCACAATGATGCCACCCGAAGGTTGCAGGAACAGCAACTCATATTCCGCCTGGGAACCCTGCAGCCATATGGTATCAATGTGGACTTCACCAGTTTCAAAATCTCCCCTTCCCCTACTGCATCCCTAAACCAGCCCAGTTCATCCCCTCCCCCCACTGCACCACACAACCAGCCCAGCTCTTCCCCCCCACCCACTGCATCCCAAAACCAGTCCAACCTGTCTCTGCCTCCCTAACCGGTTCTTCCTCTCACCCATCCCTTCCTCCCACCCCAAGCCGCACCCCCCGCTACCTACTAACCTCATCCCACCTCCTTGACCTGTCCGTCTTCCCTGGACTGACCTATCCCCTCCCTACCTCCCCACCTACACCCTCTCCACCTATCTTCTTTACTCTCCATCTTCGGTCCGCCTCCCCCTCTCTCCCTATTTATTCCAGTTCCCTCCCCCCATCCCCCTCTCTGATGAAGGGTCTAGGCCCGAAACGTCAGCTTTTGTGCTCGCTTGGCCTGCTGTGTTCATCCAGCCTCACATTTTATTAGCTCAGAATTCAGTTCAGGTTCCATCGGGCAAGAGGAAGGTTCAAAGTGGATTTTTGGCACTCATTCCTTTATCAGAACTCATCATCCATATAGCATCCAATAAAAGAAACTTAAATGTTATGAGTCCCAGAGGAAGTGCTAAAATTGATTATAAATTGGGTAAAAAATTGTTTTTCTGAAGCTTGGATGGATTGAAAGTAATCAAAACTTAACTGAGGATAAAAATGAAGACCATTATCTTTCTCTTTCTAATTTTCCTATTTTTCAGTTTAAGCCTCCTGTATTTGTTTCAAAAACAAAGTTGCTGGAAAAGCTCAGCAGGTTTGGCAGCATCTGTGGAGGAGAAAACAGACTTCACATTTGGAGTCCGGTGACCCTTCCTCAGACCCCACCAGACCTGCTGAGCTTTTCCAGCAACTTGGTTTATGCTCTTGATTTCCAGCATGCGCAGTTCTTTTGGTTTTTATCCTGTATTTGTTTGTTCCTTTGTGGGGTTGCTTAGCACAGGTAGCACAGCTCACCTGTCCATGAGTTTGGTATTGGGAATTTGGAAACTCAGGGCATGACACAGGTCATGACACTCCTCCCAATCTATCCTTAACCACTATCTTATGTACTATCATTGCCTGACGTTAGGCTCACTTTCGATGGCTGCCAGATGAGGAAGCTTTAGCTGTGATGCCCTTCTTGGGATCAAACAGCCCACCAAGAAACACAACATAGGCTCCCATGTGGAGATCCAATCATTATGATGTGTAATCTGCTGTCTGAAAGCAGATCCAATCAGAACTTTCAAAAGAGAAATGGATAAGTATGTAAAGGAAAATGTATAATGCTATGAGGAAAGAATTGGGAATCGGGTTGATTCGAGAACGCTTTGAAAAGTACAGCAGAGACAAGGCGGGCTGAATGGCCTCCATCTGTGCAGTAAATGTTATGATTCGCCTAATATAGGACGACCTAATTTGGCACTAAATGTTATAGTTGTTCAACTCCATAGAATTGCTTCAGCATGGAAGCAGGCCACCTGGCCCATCATATTGACACTGATCCTACAAATGGCATCCAACCCAGACCCAGTCCACCTCTTGTAACTCTGCATTTCCCATGGCTAATCTACAAAACCTGCACATCTTTGGGCTGTGTGAGGAAACCCACACAGTCACAGGGAGAATGTGTAAATTCCACATAGACAGTCACCTGAGGGTAGAATTGAACCCGGTTCCCTGGTACTGCCAGGCAGCAGTGCAATCCACTGAGCCACTGTGCCTCCTGATCCCCCAGGGTGCCAGACTCTCTCTGTAGACGTACA
Organism: Stegostoma tigrinum; assembly: GCF_030684315.1. Classification (NCBI taxonomy): domain Eukaryota; kingdom Metazoa; phylum Chordata; class Chondrichthyes; order Orectolobiformes; family Stegostomatidae; genus Stegostoma; species Stegostoma tigrinum. Next base: position 20,687,186 of record NC_081392.1, on the reverse strand, counting down.
ACATTGGGGAATCAAGCCAAAGTTGAAATGTCTCAATTTTTACACACCTCAATGTGCAGCTCTTAAAGGATGATCTTGATTTCGTGTTTAGGATAACTGCTTGGTGAGACCACTGCACTGAAAAATACAAACCTTCAGCCCCTCAGCATTCACACAAGACAAACTAGTCGCAAGTATTAATGTAGAGTGAGCTGAACTGCCAGGACATTGAGCTATTTTCTGTGGGCTGGGGAAAACCCATGTGTCCCATTGCTCTCTGTTTCAACATTCCAGCAAAGTCCATTGAGGCAAGAAACTGGTGTCTTTCAGCTTTAATGTGGTTTTAACCCTCACCAGCTGAAAACCCACAAAACATTGCAGAATGGATGAAATATAATTGCTGTACTTGTGGGCCACTGACAAGTGTGTTCCATAAATGTGAAATAAAATAACTGAAGTTGAACCCTTCAATAGACTCAATGTGTTCAGTGATTTATTCCACCAGTTGGAAGCTTCTAGTCCCAGCACCGGTGACTTTTTGAAATGTTCAGATAGACATTGCTAATACACCAGGTATCAGAAAGACAAAGTGGAACAGATTTAGCTTCGGTTAATGAGGAAGCTACATGCTGTCATGTTAATGAGATGTTGGAAAGCTAATCCATCAGTTTATGGTTTCAAGTTTCAGCTATTATCTTTTAATGGAAAAGCAGAAAGACTGATTGGAAGAGGCACACCCCTTTAGGATCACAAATCGGCTGGAACTGGTTGTGAATATTCCTTTGCCAGCATCTCTCCGCGCATAAGTATGGTTCCGACTGAAGTATCAACAATTTCTTCCACATTTCAGTAAATTCATTAACCCAGTTTTGCTCATCGGAAACCAGAAAATGCAGACAAGGAATTTTACTCACACTGGGATCATTTATATTTCATTGTTTCACGTTTCATGATTCATGGTTTGAATGATGCTGGGGACAGGTGGGAAACAGATTAATATTAATATTTTATTTGCTAAAAGTGAGTGAAAGGTCAACTGCGGAACACAACGGAATTTGAATCAGGGATGTCTCTCAGACTGAGGTGGAGACCAGCTGCTCTAATCCTTGCCCTGACTGATCAGAGTTCCTTTTTGAGTATCATTTGGGTTTTGGAGCTAAATGCTGTTTAACTTATTCTTGTGCGAGGGTGATTGCGTCTGTCAGGATGGGTTAGAGGACAAGAGATAATGGGAACTGGAGATGCTGGAGAATCTGAGATAACAAAGTGTGGAGCTGGATGAACACAGTAGGCCAAGCAGCATCTTAGGAGCACAAAAGCTGACATTTCAGCCTAGACCCTTCTCTGGGGAGAAGTTTTCTGAGCAGAATCCCAATCTTGGGTATCATTCAAACATTTTCCTGTTGATGGCTCACCCAGAGTTCCACTCACCGGGAGTCATAAAGCACAGAAAAGACCCTTCAGCCCTTCGATGGTACCAACCAATGTACAATAACCCCACTTTCCAGCACTTGGCCCATAGCTTTGAATTTAATAACATTTTTAACATTTGTCATGCCAGCCACTTCTGCTGCCATCCCAGGGGCTGGGTGAGATGCTGAGAAACCGGGTGAACTGCTCCACCATCCTGTTTCAGGAAGCAGACAGCGTGAGGAGACCATTCCCTGTCCACCAGCGTGCATTGATTTTTCCTGCTGTGGGAATTGAAATGTGTCTAATGATCTGGGGCATCATGGCACTTGGGAGAGAAGGAGCTCCTTCCATTGTTTGGAAACACTGATACCAACACAAACATTTTCTGCTGCTTTCCCTGGGGCTGTTCTCCTCAATGGCTCCAAAGTTCAAACATTTACATGGTGCTGAACATAGCTTAGAGAATTGTGCAGCCTCTCATGTTGAGTCACTATTGCTGTCTCTCTCTGCCTCTGTCTCCTTCCCTCTTGCTCACTTGTGATATGAGTTTCACCATGTTTGCTACAAGCTGGCCGAAGTGTGTATTTAAAAACTGAAAGAACTGCAGATGCTGTAAGTCAGAAACAAAAACTGAAATTGCTGGAAAAACTCACCAGGTCTGGCAGCATCTGGGTAGAGAAATCAGAGTTAATGTTTCCGGTCTGGTGACCCTTCCTTAGTCTGCTGACCTTTTCTGTTCTAAGGAAATGGCACTGCACCTGAAACGTTAAATCTGATTTCTCTTCTCAGATACCGGCAAACCAGCTGAGCTTTTCCAGCAATGTTTCCGGTCTGGTGACCCTTCCTTAGTCTGCTGACCTTTTCTGTTCTAAGGAAATGCCACTGCACCTGAAACGTTAAATCTGATTTCTCTTCTCAGATACCGGCAAACCAGCTGAGCTTTTCCAGCAACTTCAGTTTTTAGGCCACATGTGTTTACCGCTAGGGAGGGTGTCCTCCGGGTCATGTAACAAATTTGTGCTGCTCATTCTTCTCTGCACTTGACATCCCAAAGTAAAACTAAGTGGAAGATGGAAGACATGAGTTAGAAAGTATAACGTTGAAGGGTCAGTGGACCTAAAACACTAACTCTGCTTTCTCTCCACAGATGCTGCCAGACCTGCAGAGCTTCTCCAGCAATTTTGTTTCTGATTTCTAGAACCAACATGATGTGGAGGTGCTGGTGTTGGACTGAGGTGGACAAAGTCAAAAGTCACATAGCACCAGGTTATAGTCCAACAGGGTTATCTGAAATCACAAGCTTTCGGAGCACTGACTTCGCCTGATGAAGGAGCAGTGCTCCGAAAGCATGTGATTTCAAATAAACCTGTTGGACAATAAAGTGGTGTCATGTGACTTCTGACCTTGTCCAGAATTTACAGTGCTTTGTTTTCTTTTTGTACAGAGAAAGGTTTCTGACCGAGATGGTCCAGTGGTTGCTGAGATCTGAGCAACATAAGTGAGCAATGTATGCAATATTCCCACTTCATTCTGTTACCTCCACTCTGTGAGTGGCCAGTCATGCAGAGAACCAGTTTGCTTTGAGTATCTGCACCTTTGCTGCCAGGGTAACAATAAGACAATGATGACCCACAGGCCTGTGGCTTCCCTGGGTTTGAAGCCTCCAAATGAATTGAGCTAAGGCCAGAAAATGGTAAGACAAAATTGGCAGAGGGTCACTAGCAGGGATGGGAATGACATTGCAATAGGATGAGGGTAAGCGTCACTGATGGTAGATCAGAGGAAGATGGGAGTAGATAGGTTAGGGTATACCTACGAGATTTGCTAGTGTAAGAATTGTTGTGCTCAGTAAGGGTTGGGGTTACAGAAGGAGGATATTTGCTCTCACAAGTGCCCGCCTCTCACCTGTACTCCCCCCATTGAGTCATCAAACCTCCCGCTGGTTTGAATTTTGGCTTCACCCTTCTGCTGCTGAGCTCCTTGGTCATTTACAGCCATCTTTGTTTGTTCAATGAGGCTGCTCCACAGTCATTGTCATCTTTGTGTTTGCCTTATAGCCCACATTGTCAAATCCAGGGGCATATCACACAACCTGAGACAGTCTTGTGTTTCCATGTTTGATATTTTTGTAACAACATCTTGACAATGCTTCAATTTTGACTGTCCCAACCAAGTTTACTTTGAATATTGGAACCAAATCTGACTTGCGTGGATTTTCATCCAACCTGCCCCTGTTAATAGGTCATATAATTGGACTCCTATCACTGAAACTATTGTGTATCTGAGGTGCTGCTTTCCTTCCTTTTATGTGCACGTTTCTGAAAGTTAGAATTCAGGCATTGCTGTCCACATAACCATCATGTTATTTTCACTCATGTCTTAATTGACTGGATTTGATCTTATTATTGTCATTTGTACCCAGGTCTAGTGAAAACTTTGGTTTTGCATGCAGTACAAACAGATCATGCCATGCAAAGTGCATTAGGTTAATAGAACAGAGCAAGGAATATAATGTTATAGCAGCAGAGAAGGTGCATAAAGAGTGAGGTCAACATTAAATTTAGAGCTTGAGAGGTCCTTTCAAAAGTCTAAAAGCAGAGGTGAAGAAGCTGCTCTGAATCTGTTGGGGTGTGTGTTTAAACTTTCATATCTTCTGCCTGAAGGAAGTATTTGAAAGAGATAATAGCTGGAGCGGAGGGGCCTTTTTTGATTATGCTGGCTGCCTTCCTGAGGCAGTGGGAAGTGCAGATGGAGTTAATGGATGAAAGGTTGGCTTGCGTGATGGACCGGGCTATGTTCGCAACGGTCTGTAGCTTCTAAAGGTCCTGGGCAGAGTGACTGCCGTACCAAGCTGCGATTCATCCAGATAGAATGCTTTGTATGGTGCATTTATAAAAATTGGTAAGAATCTTTATGGACATGCTGAATTTCTTTAGCTGCCTGAGGAAGTAGAGACGTTGTTGTGTTTTCTTGACCATGGCATCATCCTTTTGGTTTTGAATTAGTGGCATGTGGATTTTAGTCATTATCAGTGAGGAATTTAATCAATAACTTTTTGATCTTTTTTGGAATCATGTTTTTAAACCAGAATATGTCATACAGCAGTCACTTGCAGAGCATCCTAGAGTGATCATGTGACTTGGAGACAGTAGGGGCTGCAGATGCTGGAAGCTAGAGTCAGTAAATGTGGATCCGGGAATGCACAGTAGATCAGGCAGTATCCAAGGAGCAGGAAAGCCAGTGTTTCTAACCAAAACTCTTCGAGTCTTGACAAAAGGTTTCGACCCAAAACATTGACTTTCCTGCTCCTCAGATGTTGTCTGACCTGTTGTGCTTTTCCAGCTCCACATTTATTGACCCTTGTGAGTTTGTGTTGTGAGAGGTTTATGACCGCGGACAGTAAAAACAGGAAGACATTCACTTGCCTTTTGTTTCGAAGAATCAAGAATTGATTGTATTGCATAAGAAACTCCATGTAATGGAAAGCTTTGTTGGCAGTTCACAAAAGAACCAAGTGGGGTTAGGTATTAGAAGACTTTCTCCTAGAGAAAGAATTAGTTCAGAAAAATATTGTTCGGTCAAAACCCTGTGAAGCAGTTATTTGAAACTGAGAAGGTCTAATCTCAGTTATATGGATGATCAAAGAAGAGACCATCAAACTCTCAATCCCAGGAATCAAAATAAATAATCCAATCAAGCCTGTAGTCATGATTTTGAAGGGAACTCTCTCTGGTATTTTGGGGACTGTGAGGGAATGGTGTGGGATAAATGGAATTTCATTTTGCTGTCTGCTTTGATATCTTTCAAATTGTATAATTCACTGGTTTGTTTTATTTTACCTTCATTTCTTTAATGTAATAACCTTTTGTTTTAAATTTAAAACCAAATCTGCAGCCTCGTGAGCTTATGTTTCAGTGAAGTACTACTGTGTTAAAGAAGGAAAGTAAACAAAATCTGATCTATCAAACCAGATTTCAGTCTGGGACCTGATTTGTCCAGTAGTAACATCACTTTGGTTTTGTTGTTTCCAAATATCAATGTCATAACGCTGATTTGTGATTGGGGAAGTTCACTGTTACCAATCCTCCTTTCTCTAAGCTAGATCTAAGCAACAGTGTAATTGATCAATTATAGAGACCGACCAGTCAAGAGTCTTAACAAGAAGAGGAATTGTCCTACAAAATAATATTATGTAGTTTGTTGCACGATAACTATTGATAGAATTCACATTGACACGTCAGACATATTTACAGGCATCAGGAGCCAGGTATGTCATATTTCTCTCCAACAGAAATTCACACGGGGCTGTCTATTTCTGCACCCAGAGACTGTGATATCATCAGGTTGGTTGGAGCTAATGCAATTTCAACATTCACTCTTTCAAAACCATTATCTGAAACAACAGAGAGCAACACTGTCTCAGTCAAAAGACAGTATAATTGTATTTACATGGCTTCTTGTATGTGGCAAAATGCCTCATGACTGCTCAGGAGTGTTATCAGATAAAATTTGACGCCAAGTGAAATGAAGAGAAATTTGGGTAGCTGGCCAAAGGAAAAATTGGTCAAAGATCTAGGAATCAAGGAGCATCTTAAAGAAGGTGAGGCAGAGACAGGTAGGTTCAAATTCCAGAGCTTAGAGTCCAGGCATCTGAAGGTACAGCCATTAAAGCCAGATACACTCAAGTGAACAAACTTTGAGAAGCACAGAGACCTTACACAGCTCAGGGCTGGATGCACTTATAGATCAGACCAGTCAAGGACATGGAAGGATTTGAAAGCATGGGTGAGATTTTAAAATTGAGATGCTGCTCCACAGGGAGACTGGATGAGTCAGTGAACATAGCGGTGATGTGTAAATAAGACTTGGGCAAAGACGTGCACAGAGATTTCATGATTTAAAGCTCTACAGGTGAATTTATGCCAGGGTTTAGTTCAGGGGACTGTGGCAACGCTGAGATCCTAATGTATCCCACTGTATTCATGACACAGTGTGTAGAGAATATGTGCAAGGCTGATAGGCAGAGACTAGAATCTAAAGCAACAGAAAACTAAATGATGGCCCAATCTGGTGAGTTAAGTTGTTTTGAAGCAGAACTCATTACTTTTTGGTTAATTAGGGACAAAATCACAGGAATAGTTCCTTCCCCTGATCAGTATCTATTGAAACCTATTGAAGAGAGCAGGATATGAATGCGTTAGGTGTGTGCAGAATCAGAATTGAACTCCTTCAAATAAGATAAATAGACACAAAAACTGAAATTGCTGGAAAAACCCAGCCGATCTGTGAAGAGAAATAAAGTGATTTTATATGAGAAACCTCTCAAGTCTTTTTGATTCCAAAATATTTTTGCTTGGAGCTGGAGGAACACAGCAGGCCAGGCAGCATAATGGGATCAGGAAAGTTCATGTTTTGGGTCGGGACCCTTCTTCAGACATGGGGGAGGGGGAAGGAAGAACAGAAATAAATAGAGAGGAGGGTTTGAGCTGGGGAAGATAGGTGGGATGGTGATAGGTGAGTGCAGGTAGGCAGTGGTCAGAATTGGTCAGTGTTGTGGGAGTAGAGGATAGGTGAGAGAGAAGATAGACAGGTTGTATCAGGTCAAGGAGGCAGGGATGAGAGGGAGGGCTGGACGTGGTATGAGGCTGAGGTTGGGGGATTTTAAAGCTGCTGAATTCCCTTCTCCCTCCCCATTTCTGAAGAACGGTCCTAACCTGAAACTTTACTGCTCCTCTGATGTTGCCTGGCCTCCAGTTCCACACTGTGTTGTCTCTGACTGCAGCATCAGCAGTTCTTGCTATCTCTGATATATTTGTTTGCCATGCTTCAATGTCCTCAATAAATGAATTTGGGATATTTGAGAAATCATTTTCGTTTCAGTTAGAATGCAATGTTTAGTTATTGTGCTTTAAGGGGACATTTGTGTAAGGGAGGCAAGCGAAGGGGATTTTCATGTATTGGTGAGCAAAAATGGGAAGTGGCTTGGTCTTTTGGCATTCGATATACTGATGGGACGTGGAAATATGGAAACAAATAAGAAAAAAAATTAAGGAAATACCAACTCCCTATATAAATTATAAAAAAGTCAGGGCTTTCTTCATATAAACACAATATTTATGATTTTACAAAACACTGGGCTTCTGTGCAATGATAACATGGAGAATAGAGCAAACATGAGAGAAAGGAGTTTGAAGCAATCACCCATGTAGGCTGGGCTGTGGCTCAATGGTTAGCACTGCTGCTGTGCAGTACTGTGGATCCAGCTTCAATTCCAGCCTCAGGTGACCATCTGTGCAGAATTCGCATATTCTTCCTGTGTCTGTGCAAGTTTTCTCTGGGTGCCCTGGCTTTGTCCCACATTCCAAAGATAAGCAGGTTAGAATACATCAGCTATGCTAAATGGCCCATAGTTTCCAGGGATGTGCAGGTTAGGTGGGTAGCCATGGGCTATAGGGAGTGGTGGGTGGATGGCTTTCTGAGGTATGATGCAGACATGATGGGCTGAATAGCATCTATCTGCACTGTAGGGATTCTATGAACCATGTTGCAGTTGAATGGCAAAGTAGATTGGAGGTTATGAATGACCCCTTCCTGTTCCTATTTTATTACAGCTCAAGATTGCTGGTTCATTAGGGGGCCCATTGTATATGCATTAAATAGAGAACACAACATCCTGGAAAGGATTACTTTAGTTGAAAGTAATAAGTACTGTGTTGCAAATAAATTGTTAAGCATGTATTTTTTTTTAAGAGACATCCTGAGGTATTGTTAATTGCCTGTTGTTCTCTTTTCCAGGACTGCTGTTGTGACTGATCATGGAGAGGCTCCTCTTCTCTCTGCTCCTGCTCAGTTTGACTGTGAAGGCTCAGCTTTGTCCAAAGCGCTGCATCTGCCAAAACCTCTCCCCTTCCCTCTCGATCCTCTGTGCCAAAACCGGGCTCCTCTTTGTGCCTCCGTTTATCGACAGGAGGACGGTGGAGCTGCGCCTAACCGACAACTTCATCACCACGGTGAAGAGGAAGGACTTTGCCAACATGACGAGCCTTGTCCACCTCACGTTGTCGAGGAATACAATCAGCCAGATCATGCCTCTCACTTTCGGTGACCTCCGAGGTCTTCGAGCTCTACACCTGGACAGTAACAGGCTGACCAGAGTCAACCAAGAGCACTTCAATGGCCTCGTCAATCTCCGACACCTGATCCTTAGCAACAATCAGCTGCATTACATTGCAGCCAACTCATTTGATGACTTTATCTTATCTCTTGAAGATCTGGATCTCTCCTACAACAACCTGGAGAATCTGCCTTGGGAAACTATTGGAAAAATGACAAATGTCAACTCCCTCAGCCTGGACCACAACCTGATTGACTTTGTTCCTGAAGGGACATTTTCCAATCTTCACAAATTGGCTCGATTGGATATGACATCTAACAAACTTCACAAGTTACCTCCTGATCCCCTCTTTCTAAGAGTCCAAATGTTTGCAAAGACAAAAGGCTCCCCACTCTCTTCTCTGGTACTTAGCTTTGGTGGGAATCCATTGCACTGTAACTGTGAGCTACTCTGGTTGAGACGCCTCACAAGGGAGGATGATCTGGAAACTTGTGCCTCACCACCTCACTTAATGGGTAAATATTTCTGGTTCATCCCTGAGGAGGAATTTACTTGTGATTCTCCACTCATCACAAGACATACTTCTAAAACGTTTGTCATGGAAGGCCAGCATGCAACGTTGAAGTGTAAAGCAGTGGGAGACCCGGACCCATTCATTCACTGGACCTCACCAGATGGACGACTAATCTCGAACTCATCCAGGGCCATCACCCATGAGAATGGAACCCTGCATATCCTAATTGCCACTCCAAAAGACAGTGGCACATTCACCTGCATTGCCTCCAATGCTGGTGGCGAGGCCATGGCCCAAGTGGAGCTGATTGTTAATCCTCTACCCCATTTTGCCAACAGCACAAATAACATCAAGGAACCAGATCCCGGTTCATCTGACATTACCACTTCTGCCAAATCGGGTTCCCCACCAGTAGCTAACGAAACAAAAACCACGCAGGAGAAGAAGGTCATTGCAACTGACCTCACATCGTCCTCCGTACAGATTCGTTGGCCCTCACAGCGAAATATTCCAGGAATCCGAATGTACCAAGTCCAGTATAATAGCTCGTTTGATGATGTACTTGTCTACAGGTAAATCAATTACTTGTTATTTCCCCAGCAAGAGCTGGTCACAAAATTACATAGCAGAGTTAAAGACAGAATCACAAAGGAAATATTAAGGGCCCTTGTGGCATAGTGGTAGTGTCCCTACCTGTAGGTTTGAGATTCAAGTCCCACCTGCCCAGACGTGTGACTGAATAATGTGCAGAAGGAATATTCGAAGGTGTAATCTGAAAGCCTGTGTCAGCTCCTCAGAAAACATACAGCGACATATCTGTCGGACATTTTTGACATTAAATGTTTTTAATTGCAAAGATTTATTGAAAGTGTTTCATCATTTAATAAACCCAGTTATACTGGCTGCTGTCTGCCAAATGAGGCTATTTCAACCTCCTAATGCTGGTCACATTAATATGCAGTCTTACTGTTGGCTGCCTTTCACCAATAAAACTCTACCAGCTTTTGTGCAGCCCAACATTCCATTGCCACTCATCAGGGTACATAAGAAGAGCAGTCAGTAGTCCAACTCTTAGCAATCAGATGTCGGTGGGAGTTTAGCATTAATCATATAACATAGAAAATAGGAGAAAGTGTAGGCCATTCAGCCCCCCGAGCCTGCTCCACCATTTGATATGATCATTCATCTCAGTGCCTTGCTCCAGCTATATCCTCATACTTTTGATGCTTTCAGCTCTAAGATAACTAACTCCTGCTCGATAATGAACCCCTTCTTGAAACATTCAATGTTTTGGTCTCAATTTCCTTCTGTGGCAGTGAAGAAATTTGCCTTTATCTCAGTCCCAAATGGCCTATTCTGTATCCTCAGATTATGATCCCCGGTTCTGGACTTGCTGGTCATTGAGAAAACCCTTCCTGCCAGTTTACATTTCTGACAGAACACCATTCACCCCGATGTTCTTCTAAACTCTTGTTATTATCATTTTAACTGATCCAGCATCCTCTCATACATCAGTCCTGCTGTAAGAAACCACAAAGATGCCTTACTGCTGAATTGTGTAATGTATTGAAACAAAACAACATTGTCATTTGTGGATTTGGTTCAATAATGCACTGCACCAGTTTCTAATCTTAATTATATGGCTAAAGCACAGAGCAGAGTCTTCAACAACAAATTTTATTTATTAAGCAGCTTCAATGTCATAAAGTGTTGCAAGATGTTTTGCAGGAAGCTTTATAAAATTACATAAGGAAGTATGAAGGCCAGTAACAAAATTCCTGGCTAAAAATCCAGGCATCAGGATTGAGTTCTGAGGTAGGTTCATTTAACCTGGAACGTTAACTCTGATTTTTCTCCACAGATGCTGCCAAACTTGCTGAGTTTTTCCAGCAATTTCAGTTTTTGACCATGTTTTAAGGAGGGTTTTAAAGGAGGACAGAGATAGAAGGAGGATTAGGGAGGGAATTCCAGAGCTTAGGGCCTGGGCAGTTGATGACACAGCCACCAATAGTGACTAATTAAAGTTGAGACTGTTATGTGGTCTAAGCTAAAAGAAAGTAGATGATCCATAAGTGTTTAAATCAAGATAGAACTAATCACAGAATTTTTCAGTGGTTCATTTCTTTCCCCTGTACAAGATCATGGCCGACAGTTTCCATTTCATTCAGCATTGGAATGATTTCTGTATCTTCCCTCTAGTGAACAGTCCCCGATGAAGCCGGTTATATGAGGTTGTTTTTAGCTGTGTTTGCAGAGACTTTTCAGGGGAAGTGGAAAACCCTGAGCAGGCATTAGCATTAAAGGAATGAGTTTGACATCTCTATTAGTCATACGGTGCCAACTCTAATTGATGTAGCACATCATCCCAGCAACCAAAATTTATCAACTCAGTGGCATTTGTTAAAATCTCACGGTATTACTCAGTACAATAAACGGGATCTACTTTGGACATGATACAAGGGTTTGACTTCAGCCTGCAGTGCTGTTGGGATGTGGAATCTTGCCACAACTTTGAGTGTTTTTTAACATTTTGCCAAGGCTTAAAGACTGGGGCGCAAAACATCTGCGTCCCTGCATTGAGTTCAAGCCAGTCTCCCGGTTTAACACAGATAACAAAGCATTAGCAGCAATGCTCAACTCATTCATGGAGTGCCCTTCACATGCAAACCAAAGTCTTATAATTATGTAGAAGGTTGAAGTTCAGAAGTGGCAAGCTCTGTAAAATTTTTTTTTCACTTTATGCCTGTGTAGCTCGTAGATAGTAACGAGATATGATGTATTTATCTGCAACGAATCAATGGAGCAAAATTGTTAATTGGTTGACTGTTGTGATTACCTCCAATCTGAAGGAGAGGAATTGCTTGTTAGGAGTCAAAGGAGAATGGATATTTTAAAGACATGGAACCATGCATCGCAGAATTCCTGTAAATTGGGAAAGGATAAGGAATTGGGATTGAGACAGACTGCTCCTCTTTGAGGTAGTGCTCAGATGTAATTAAGTGAGAACATCTCTGCAGTGTAAATTCAACGATGCTTATGCTGGTGCTGCCCTTATTGGCTTTCTGACTCACAAGCCTCTCTCCTCTCAGTGTCAGTGGGATCTGAGTTCGCACTTGTGAAACACAGCAGTGAGTGGGGAAACATGTACATGTACTGCCTGTCTATTGAGCAGCAGGAGTGTTAAAACACATCCTGTGGCTCTGTGACTGCTTAAGATTTCCTCAGGACCTCGCACAACCCAAGAAGAAAGCAAATAGTCATAGAGGCAGACAGTATCGAAACAGACCCTTCAATCCATCTCGTCTGTGCCAAACAGATATTCTAAATTAATCTAGCCCTATTTGACAGGATTTGGCCTAAATATCTCTAAACTCTTCCCTTTCATGTGTCCACCCAGATTCCTTTGAAATGTCACAGTTGTACCTGCCTTCAGTACTTCCTCTGTCATCTCATTCCATACATGCGCCACCCTCTGTGTGAAAAAGGTACCCCTCAGCTCCCTTTTAAATCTGACCCCTTTCACTTTAAACCAATGCCCTAATGGTTTCAAACTCCCCTACCCTGGGTAAAAGTCCTTGACTATTCGCCCCATTCATGCCCATCATGATTTTATAAACATCTATAAGGTCATCCCTCAGTCTTCAACCTCCAGGGGGAAAAAACCCCAGCCTATTTAGTCTCTCCCTATAGCTCACACCCTCTAGTCCCAGCAATATTCTTGTGAATCTTTTCTGCACACACTCACGTTTACCAAGATCTTTACTCTTCAATGCTCCACATATCAGTATTGCTGAGGAAAGGAACATGCTGTAAAAGTCTTTCATCTTGCACTCATCAGGACAGAGTTATGAGAATGCTAAACCTTGAAGAGAAACACAATTTATTCTGCAGAAGGAGAAAACTGCAGATGTTTTTGCAAGTCAACTCCAATGAGTTGAAGAGATGCCATGGAGAATTGTATGTATTGTTAAACATTGCATTCTGAATTCTTCAAGCATGGATTAGTTAATTCTGTACTTTCCCCATTGCAAACAACCAAAGAGACTTATTTTTAATTCAGTTATCAGTCATATAGTCATACAGCACAGAAACAGACCTTTTGGTCCTACCAGTCCATGCTAAACATAATCCCAAACTAAAGTTTTCCCGCCTACCTGCTCCTGGACCATATCCCTCCAAACCTTTTTGCTTCATGTACTTATCTAAATACCTTTTGAACGTTGTAATTGTGCCATATCTACCACTTCCTCTGAAAATTCATTCCTCAAGCGAACCACCCTCTGTGTAAAAATGTTGCCCTCATGTCTTTTTCAAATCTCTCACCTCTCACCTTAAGAATGTATCCCCTAGTCTTAAAATCCTCCATCCTAGGGCAAAGACAATAGCCATTAACTCTATCTATACCCCTCATTATTTTATAAACTTCTATCAGGTCACCTCTTAACCTCCTACACTTATAACTCATACCCTCCATTCCAGGCAACATCCTGGTAAATATCTTCTGACTCCTCTCCAACTTAATAATACCCTCCCTATATCTGGGTGACCAGAGCTGGAGATGATATTCCAATGGAGGCCTCACCAATGTCCCATACAACTTCAATATGATTTTCCAACTGCTTCACTCCAGGGAGCAAGCAATGAAGGCAAGCATGCCGAATACTTTTTTAACCACCCTGTCTATATGTGTTGCAGGCTTCAAAGAATTATGCACCTGAACCACATATCTGGTGTCACACTGAAACTCCTATACCACACTATTCATTTGAAAATTTTGAGTTTTACCATTTTGCATCTGTCCCAATGAGTTCAAGACAAAAAGCATTAAAATGTAATAAAGTGTAAAGCTGAATGAACACAGCAGCCCAAGCAGCATCTCAGGAGCACAAAAGCTGACGTTTCGGGCCTAGACCCTTAACAAAAAGTCAGCTTTTGTGCTCCTGAGATGCTACTTGGCCTGCTGTGTTCATCCAGCTTCACACTTTATTATCTTAGATTCTCCAGCATCTGCAGTTCCCATTACCTCTGAAGCATTAAAATGTGTCTCTTTTCTCTGAAAAACTCAAGTTCTGTTCTTTACATTTCCTTTCTCTATTAGCCGGAGAGAGTCAGTAACTTGTTGATAATTACATTAACCTCAATGAGAAGATGGGGCCCCAAAGGATATTAACAAATCCGGTGCCTTTTTACAATAATTGACAATTGTTACACGGTGGCTATTAGACTAGCTTTTAATTCCTGATTTTTAAAAAAATTGAATTCTAATTTCCACCATCTGACTTGATGGGATTTGAATCCATGTCCACAGATTATCAGCCTGGCCCTCTGGATTACAATGCATTTATTATCATTATGCCTTAACCTTCCTCATGATGGAGTCAGTCCCAGCATTAAGGAAGATGGTTGTGGTTTTTGAAGTCAGTCATCTCAGCTCCAGGACATATTTGCAGGAGTTCGTCAGGGTAGTGTCCTAGGCCCAACCATCTTCAGCTCCTTCATCAATGACCTTCCCTCTAACATAAAGTCAGAAACAGGGATATTCACTGATTGCACAATGTTCAGCACAATTTGTGACTCCACAGAAACTGAAGCAGGTCACCCAGGGATATGCTGCCCATTCATTAATGCGAAGGGTCGCGACTCGAAACATTGACTTTTCTGCTTCTCTGACGCTGCCTGACCTACTGTTTCTCCAGCTCCTCACTCCATCAACTCTGACTTCCAGCACCTGTAGTTCTTGCCTGACCTGCTCAAAGATTTGCAGTCATTCACTCTAAATTGGATCAACTGTAACATCACAATAAGCAGGATTCATTGTGTAAGCATTTCAATAAAAATGGAAAGTAGTCACAGAGCCAGTAAACAATTCATTTCTGTCCTATATACAAAGGCTAGGGTACAGTTTCCCAATGACTTTTGTTAGTGTCAATCATCATGTCCATCTGCAGCAAGTCCTGAACAATGGCCAGGTTTCAGCTGATAACTATAACAAGTAACTTTTATGCCTCACTAGTGCAGGCAATGACCATCCCTGATGAGACAATCTAACCATTGCCCCTTGATATTCCAGGGTGTTACTATCACTGAATTCGCCACTATCAATATCCTGGAAGTTACCATCAACTCTTAAATTGATCTGCACCATGGTCTATTTTGAGGCAGAGCAGACTGCAGAGTTTGAAATGCCCTATTCCTATTTCCTATAGTGCGTAGTAAAGAGTCCTGAATTAATAGTTCTTGATGCCATAATTTATTAATTTTATGATGTTTTAAAATGACTTGTATTTCAATAGCAGTTTATAATGCTGTGGCATGTCATAAGACATTTTATAGAAACATTATGTGTTACAGATTGACATCAAGCCAATGAAGGAGATATTATTGCAGACTACCAATAGCTTGTTCAGATTTAGATTCTCAGGAATGTGTTGAGGAAGAGAGATCAGGGAATTAAACAGGAAATTTCAGCTCTTGGGACACAAGCAAATGAAGGTCACCCTGCTATAAGAATGATGCTATTAACCTGGAAAAGGTACAAAAAACATTTACAAGGATGTTATTGAGACTGGAGGGTTTGAATCATAAGGAGAGACTATTTTTCCTAGAGAGAAGAAGGCTGAGGAATGACCTAATAGAGGTTTATAAGATCATGACAGGCAATGATAAGGTGAATAGCTGAAGTTTTTTTTCCCCCAGGGTGGGGTCTTCCAAAATTAAAGGGCACAGGTTTAAGGTGAGAGGGGAACTATTTAAAAGCAACCTGAGGGACACCTATTCCATAATGAAACAAATTGCTAGACAAAGCGGTCGAGGCTGGTACATTTACAATATTTAAAAGACTTTAGACAGGTATATGGGTAGGAAAAGTTTAGAGGGATATGGGCCAGATGCAGGCAAATGGGACTAGTTCTATTAAAGTAACCTGATTGGCATGGACAAGTCAAGCTGAAAGGCCTGTTTCTATGCTGCATATCTCTTTGGCTCTTCACCATTGCCAATGGTGAGCAAAAGATAATATGGAATGAAGCAGAGGGCAGAGCTAAGGGAACACAGACTTCTCAGAGAGTTATGAGGCTGGAGGAAGTTACAGAAATATATGGAAGCTGCAAAGACGTGAAACAAAAGAAGGGGCCAATGATGTAACCTTGACAGACTGCAGGGATACTGGGGAGATTATGTGTAGTGAATGTAGTGAGATCAGCCAAATGGACCCCATAGAATATGAGTTCTCTGATTGGGGCTATTAATCTGATCCAATCAGGGAGCCCTGGCTGATAGATATAAACAGGAGTGTCAGAGGTTCTGTTCATTCTGAGAGCTGGCTCTGAGAGAGCGGTATCAGTATTAAGGACTCTCCCTGTGTAAATAAAGGGTGACTGGAGATGGGATACCGGCCTCTGTGCAATTATCTACGTGTAGAGGACGGGGAAGGGGGTTGGAGAGTTGTCTCTTTATCCCAAAATAAACAAGCTGAAAACAGCTCAAACACATGAAAAGATTCATTTATAAAAGATAAGCTGATGCTTGTATTCATTTCCATCTCTCACTATTTTTAAAATAAGTGACTGAATCCAGACACTATTATAAATCAGGCCTCATGAAAAATACAAAGCTCATTTATAAATCATTCAGTTGTTCAATATATTTATTTTTCTCTCATCCATTCAAGCAAATTTGAGGGAAGCGTGTTCCTTCAGTTACCAGGATGGGCTTTTTCAATTCAGTGATTAATATAAATGAGAAATTGATGTGAAATTGTGATCAGGTTGTTAGGGGAATGAGGGTTTTTAACTTTGAAACAACATCTGGACTTATGTCTGCACTAGCTTGGCCTACAATACATGGAAAACAGAGAAGAATGTTCCAAGCCACAGTGAATACGAAGCTAAATAGGAGGGCTCCTTTGAGAATTCAGGACAAAGTACATTTGAGATTACAGGCTGTTGTGTAATGAGCCCGCATTGTTATAAAACTGGGTGTCAGGCTGTCAGGCCTCTGCTTCATGGTTTGATAGATGATTGGTGGATAATTAAGCAACTGACAGAAACAAGAAGGCTCATGAACATTCCCATCCTTAATGATCCCATCCTGCATTAGAGCAAAAGATAAAGCTGGAATAATTTGCAACTATATTCAGGCAGAACATAAAAAGCAGGAATAGACCATTCAGCCTGTCAATTCTGACTGATCTTCCACTTCAGTGCCTTTTTCCCATATTTATTCCCAAATCCCTTTACGCTATTGGTAGGTTGAAATTTGCCAATTACAACTGTAAACACAATCAAAGACTGAGCATCCAAATCCCTCTGTGGTAGACAATTCCAAAGGTTCACAACAATCTGATTTAAATCATTTCTCTTCATCTTGATCCTGCTTCTCATTATTAAAATCTGCCCCTGGTTCGAGACTCCTCCACCAGGGGAAACACCTTACCTGCATCTATCCTGTCTATCCCTTTCATTATTTCGCAAGTTTCAATGAGATCACTTCTCAATCTTCAAAACACTAGAGAATACAGGCCTAGTTTGCTCAATCTCTCCTTATCGGCCATCCTTCCAGTCAGGGAACAAATCTAAAGAACCTTCATGGATTCCCTCTTTTGCATAATATCCTTCCTGAAGTAAGGGAACCAAAACTGCATGTTGCACTCCAGATGTGGTCTAACCAAGCTCCAATACAACTGAAGCAAGGTTCTATTATTCCAGTACTCAAATCCTCTCACCATAAAGGCTGATATTCCATTAAGCTTCCTATTAACTAGCTGCATCTGCTTATTAGCGCTCAGTGATTTATCCGCAACACCCCTCAGATCCCTTTATACATCTGCAATTTCTAAACATCCACCACTTATGAAATAGTGTGCACACCTGTGCTTTCTATAAAAGTAACTAGCACACTATTTTTCCACAATTATATTCCATTTCACATGTGCATACCCATTCACTAAATTTGTTTAAATCTTCTTGAAGCAATTACAGATTAGTAAGTCTCACGTCTGTCGTCTGCAAGGTGTTAGAAAGGATTCTGAGGGATAGGATTTATGACCATCTGGAAGAGCATGGCTTGATTAAATGCAGTCAACACGGCTTTGTGAGGGGCAGGTCATGCCTCACAAACCTTATCGAGTTCTTTGAGGATGTGACTAGAAAAGTTGATGAGGGTCGAGCTGTGGATGTGGTGTATATGGACTTTAGTAAGTCATTTGATAAGGTTCCCCATGGTAGGCTCATTCAGAAGGTCAGGAGGAATGGGATACAGGGGAACTTAGCTGTCTGGATACAGAATTGGCTGGCCAACAGAAGACAGCGAGTGGTAGTAGAAGGAAAATATTCTGCCTGGAAGTCAGTGGTGAGTGGGGTTCCACAGGGCTCTGTCCTTGGGCCTCTACTGTTTGTAATTTTTATTAATAACTTGGATGAGGGGATTGAAGGATGGGTCAGCAAGTTTGCAGACGACACAAAGGTTGGAGGTGTCGTTGACAGTATAGAGGGCTGTTGTAGGCTGCAGCGGGACATTGACAGGATGCAGAGATGGGCTGAGAGGTGGCAGATGGAGTTCAACCTGGATAAATGCGAGGTGATGCATTTTGGAAGGTCGAATTTGAAAGCTGAGTACAGGATTAAGAATAGGATTCTTGGCAGTGTGGAGGAACAGAGGGATCTTGGTGTGCAGATACATAGATCCCTTAAAATGGCCACCCAAGTGGACAGGGTTGTTAAGAAAGCATATGATGTTTTGGCTTTCATTAACAGGGGGATTGAGTTTAAGAGTCATGAGATCTTGTTGCAGCTCTATAAAACTTTGGTTAGACCGCACTTGGAATACTGCGTCCAGTTCTGGTTGCCCTATTATAGGAAAGATGTGGATGCTTTGGAGAGGGTGCAGAGGAGGTTTACCAGGATGCTGCCTGGACTGGAGGGCTTATCTTATGAAGAGAGGTTGACTGAGCTCGGACTTTTTTCATTGGAGAAAAGGAGGAGGAGAAGGGACCTAATTGAGGTATACAAGATAATGAGAGGCATAGATAGAGTTGATAGCCAGTGACTATTTCCCAGGGCAGAAATGGCTAGCACGAGGGGTCATAGTTTTAAGCTGGTTGGTGGAAAGTATAGAGGGGATGTCAGAGGTGGGTTCTTTACACAGAGAGTTGTGAGAGCATGGAATGCGTTGCCAGCAGCAGTTGTGGTAGCAAGGTCATTGGGGACATTTAAGAGACTGCTGGACATGCATATGGTCACAGAAATTTGAGGGTGCATACATGAGGATCAATGGTCGGCACAACGTCGTGGGCTGAAGGGCCTGTTCTGTGCTGTACTGTTCTATGTTCTAATTTTGTGTCTTTCTAACAACTTACAATCCCACGTGGCTTTGTGTCATCTGCAAACTTGGAAATATGGCATTCAGTCCCCAAATTCAAATCAATGTTGTATATTGTAAACAATTGGGGTCCAGGTACTAATTCTTGTGGTACCTCATTAATCACAGTTTGCCAACATGAGACTGACCATTTATTCCTCTTCTCTGTGTTCTGTCCTTAATCTCTAATCAATATCAATAAATTATTTCCGAGCCCATGTACTTTAATTTTAAGAACCAATCTCCTGTGTGGGACCTTGTCAAAAGTCGTCTGAAAATCTATTTATACTACACCAATCAAGTTTCCTTTATCAATTCTGTTCATGACATCCTCAAACGAACTCTATTGGATTTGTTAAGCAGAATTCCTCAGTTGCAAATACATCCTGACTGTACCCAATCAGATTTAATTATAATTATCCAAGAGTTCATTTATCACATCTTTTATAATGGATTCTCAAATTTTGCCTATTATTGATATAAGGCTAAAAGATCTGGCTTCCCCCATTTTCCCTCTCCCTCATGTCTTAAATAATGGGGTGACATTTGTTACCTTCTAATCAACAGGAATTATTCCAGAAGCAATAGAGTTTTGAAAGATGACCAACAATGCATATATTATCTTTCAACACACTGGGATATAGAAAAACAATTTCAGGGAATGATTAATTGACAGTCCCATTAAATTCTCCAATACAACCTTCTTAAACATCCTAATTTCTGTCAATTCTTCCTGCCCCTCTCCCCTATATCTACACTCACTTTAAAACTATGCCCCCTCGTAAAAGCTACCTCCACCCTGGGAAAAAGTCTCTGGCTGTCCACTCTGTCTATACCTCTGATCATTTTGTACATCTCTATCAAGTCACCTCTCATCCTTCGTCGTTCTAAAGATAAAAGCCCTAGCTCTTTCAACCTTTCCTCATAAGACCTTCCCTCCATTCCTGGTAAATCTCCTCTCTACCATTTCCAACACTTCCACATCTTTCCTGTAATGAGGCGACCAGAACTGGACACAATACTCCAGATGTGGCCAAACCAGGGTTTTGTATAGCTGGAGCATAACTTCATGGCTTTTGAACTCAATGCCTCTATTACTGAAAGCTAGCACACCATACGCCTTCTTAACAACTCCATAAACCTGGGTGGCAGCTTTCAGGGAATACTCCAGGTGAGATCTCACCAGGGCCCGAAAACTCTTGCATCGGACATCTTTACTCTAGTCCTCAGCTCCCTTTGTGATCAAGACCAATGTTTCATGCACCTACAGTGGGCTTTCAGTGACCCATGGACAGGCACAGCCAAAGTACCTTTAAACATCCACAACTCCCAACATCTCACCGTTTAAGAACCTTGTTCTGCCATTGTATTGTTCAACAAGACTGAACAGTTATCACATTTATCCACATTATCTTCTATCTACTATGCTCCAGGTCATCGGCTTAGCCTGTCAGAGTGTACATGGGAATGTGTGTGTGAATGCAGATGGTGGGGGCCGGGTCTAAAATGAGTATTACATCTTTATCTTCACAAAGGAGAGGGATGAAGTTAAAGTTAAAGAGGAGGACTGTGGAATCTTAGAGAAGCAGGATGAGAAGGGAAATACTGGAGGGACTTGAAAGTGGATAAATCAGAAGGGTCTGATATATTATGTCTGAGGCCATTAAAGAAAGCCAGGGAGGATTATTTTACAAACCTCACTCGATACAGGTGAGCTATCAGATGGGCTGAAGGTCTATATCTGTTACATTGGACTCTGTATTGTGTCCCTCGTTGTTTGCAGAATATTTAATGATTTAGACTTAAATGTGGGAGGTGTGATTTGGAAACTTGCAGATGACACAAACATTGCCCAGCTCACTGATAGTGAAGAGGATGGTTGTCAGCTACGGAATGATATCAGCGGTTTGGTTGAACGGGCAAAAAATTGGCAAATGGCAACCTGGAGAAGCATAAGGTTATTCTTTTCAGGAGGACAAACAATGAAAGGGAATGCAGAATAAATGGGAGGACAGTGGAAGGTGGAGAGGAAGTGAGAGGTCGTGGAGTGTATTTCCATTTATAGTGCCAGGAGAAGTAAACAATTTGGGAAAGAAGGCAAATGGGGTGTTTTCCTTCATTGGGTGAGGTATTGAAAACCAGGGCAGGGATACAATGTTGGAAGTGTATAAAGCTATGGTTAAATCCCGGCTGGAGAATTGTGTACAGTCCCAGTGATCACTCTACAGAAAGGACATCGTTGCTAAGGGACGACCTGTTCTAAGCGTAAAAATAATATTGGGGTTGGTTAGAGAAGACATGTTTCCACTAGTAGAGAGATCAATACCAGGGTCACAGATTGAAGGGGATTCGTGAAAGATTAGAAGGGACATGAGAAATAATATTTTCATCCAGAGGTTGATAGATGTCTGGAATTCCCTTCTGGTTTGGTGGTTAAGCTGGAAACCCTCAATCCATTGAAAGGAAACCTGAGTCTGTACCTAAACTGTTGTAACCTACAAAGTGATGGACCAGGGGCTGGTCAGTAGGGTTAGAATGGGCAGCTAGTTTATTCAGCTGGTATTGATATGATGAGCTGAATGCCCCTGTCTGTGTTGCAAACTTTCTATTATTCTATGGTTCTACACGTAGATCTAACTTTAAAGCTCCAAAGTGAAACAGCCCGAAAGTATCCCTGGTACAGGCACTGTGGAACTCTACCCTTCCTAGTTTGAAATAATTCCCAGGACTGTGGGGATGTTTGCTACTATCACCTGCATTAATTCTGGGTTAGTTGTAATCTTGAGTCTAAAAGGATTTGTAAATCAGTTCTCCTCACAGACTCAACTAACATTGGAGCACAGGAACAGGAGTAGGCCATTCAGCCTCCTCGGGCCTATTTACCATTCAATAGGATCATGGCTGATCTGCGGCCTAACTCTATATATCAATCTTTTGGCCCATATCCCTTATAATAAAGCAAAGGCTGACCTCTCCCCTCTCCTCCCTACCAACCCCCCCTTCTAGGAACTAAAACCATAACACCCAAGGAGAAGGACCCTACCCTGTAATCTGTAAAAGGAGTGAAAAATGGTGTAATCTGTCTTTTAGCAACTTCTAGTGGTTAAATGAAACAAATCCCTGACATTCACTTTACAATTAACAAATAATAATTTATTTATTTAACTCTAACAGTGAACAAATTAACTTCCTATTGATAGTTGAATAACCCCCTTCCAATTACTAAACAAACACGATTCTAATGGTAACACGTATGAAGAGCTGGATGAACACAGCAGACCAAGCAGTATCAGAGGAGCAGGAAAGCTGACTTCAGAAACTTTTCTGAAGAAGGATCCCAACCCGAAATGTCAGCTTTCCTGCTCCTCTGATGCTGCTTGGCCTGCTGTGTTCATCCAGCTCTACACCTTGTTATCTCAGATTCTCCAGCATCGGCCGTTCCTACTATCTCTGTAATGATTCTAATGGTATGCTGATCCAATAAATATAAGTCCCACTTATATAAAATAAAATTTAAAAAATATTGAATTTAGTCTCTCAAAAATGCAGCCAGGTTACATTTCTCTGGAATGCTCTGTGCCTTTTCCATCAAATATTCTGTCAGGAATGTCTTCTCTGTCGACTCTTCTGTCAGAAATATTAACTAGTTATGCTGTAGGCACCTTAAATGGTGCTGTCTCTAAGGCTTAGAATAAGCAGTTCTCCCTTCAGTTTGAGAGCTGTTAACTCTTGCAGATGGCAGTCAGGTCTCCTGCCTTTGTCCAACTGTAGTCTCCTTTTATTTCTTGATGACATATTAATTTATTACAATAGGGTTTGGTCCTTTGTTGTCAAAACCATCAGATTTAAATTTCATCGGTTTTGGTATCCAAGAGCCTGGTTCAAATTGATTGGCTAAATTCAAAAACTTGTTGTCTTGGTAACAAAACACAGCTGCTGCTTGGCCTACTGACTGTACGGCCTTTCAATACCAATGTTTCAAATTTGAGCGCTCTCTGTGTACTTGCAAACCTTCAAGCTACTGCTCACAGCCACCCATTTTACATCAGTAAGCATAGAAAAAGTACATCATTGTTTAAAAGGAACACACAATCCTTTCTCCCCCTAGCATTTTACAGATGCCAAATTCTAACTTCCTGATTTCCAATCTACAAGTACTGTACCAAACTTTGCAACACCCTTAATATCTTTGTTTAAGAAACCTCAGATTTAAAATTAACAACAGATCCAGCATCAACTGCTGTTGTGGAACACAGTTCCAAACCTTTCCCACCTTCTGTGTGTATCGAAGTGTTTCCTAACATCTCTTCTGTTTGGTCTGGCCCTAATTCTCAGACTATGCCTCTATTCTAGAATCTCTAACCAGGGGAAATAGTTTAATCTTTACCTACCCTGTCCTTTCCTGTTAATATCTTGAAAACTTCAATCAAATCACCCTTAACCTTTAAATTTTGGAGAAAAGAGGCTTCATTTGTATAATCTCTCCTCCTAACTTAACCCCTAAAGCTCAGGTATCATTCCTGTAAATCTATGTTGTGCTCCCTGCAATATCCTTTATAAGGTGTGGTGCTCTCAGTGTTCCAGGGTTTTGTATAACTGCAGCAACACTTCTACATCCTTGTTCTCCAATCCCCTAGATATAAAGGCCAGCATTCCATTAGCTTTCTCGATTAATATCTGTATCTGTTCGTGACATTTTAAAGATCTATACACCTGAAAACCCAAGCCTCTTTGGATATCCATTACATTTAACTTCATACCGTCTAGAATGTACCCTGATCTATCCTCTTTGAGTCTAAAATGGGTAACTTCACACTTGCTTACAGTGAATTCCATCTGCCTCAGTTTTTCCCAATGCCTTAGTTCATCAATATTGCTTTGTAATTTTATACTGTCATCTACACTGCCTGCAATGCTGCCTGATTTTGTGTCAGCAGCAAATTTGGAAATATGAATCCTCTGCTTTTATCCAAGTTATTAATAGATAATGTAAATAATTCAGGCCCTAACACAGATCTGCATGGAAACCATTGGTCACATCCTGCCAATTTGAGTACTGACCCATTATCTCCACCTTCCGTGGCATGCCAGTCAACAAATTTCCCAGCCTTGTCAGTAAATTGCTCTTAATTCCATGGGCTTCTACCTTAGTTAACAGCAACTTATGTGGGATTGGATCAAGTCCCTCTGGAAGTCAATATAAATAACATCTAGAGACATTCCCCAGTCTACCATCTTAGTCATGTTGTCAAAAAATCAATGAAGTTTGTCTTGTATGAATCCATGACAGATGGCTGTCTGTGATTAATAAAAACTTTTCAAGGTGTTCAGTTACCTGAGTCTCGATTATAGACTCCCACAATTTGCCCACCACAGCTGTTAGACTAACTGGTCTGTAATGTGTGCTTTCCCTCTCTGTCAATATGATGCATGTGCAATTTTCCAGGCTAGAGAGATCACTCTTGTTTCTGAAAGGTTACAGTGAATGTGTCTCCAATGTGCTCCCTTGCACCTTTTCATACCTTCCAATGGAAACCGTCAGGTCCCAGGGATTTGACACTCTTTACTTCTGTTAATTTCCACCACTCCACCAAATTGTATGAAAGCACTTTTCCCATCTTTGGGATCTCCCAATCCTTCCCAGAGCCAGTAACCTGCTTCAGCAGCTTGGATACAACTGAAATGTGAAAAATGCTGCAGGCCAATTGTGCACAGCAAGCTCCCACAATCACCAGTTGGGTAGATGAGCAACACAATGGTTTTATTAATGTTAAAGAAAGGATGAAAATTGATTCAATCACCCACAAACTCCCCGTTATTCCAATCATTATGTAGAATGATTGCATAACTCCACCTCAGTTGATAAATGGGACTTGGTGTAAGATTCCTTTTGAAAATAAAGACAGCACCAAGGTTACATGCTCCATGATAAGGATCTGTTTTGCATTTCAGTATTTAGTTGTTGCACTACAATAATAATTGGCTGGCACAGGCAAGTTATTATCCCCTCCCTCTCAAAGCACAAATGGGATTAGCTGATTTCTGCTGTGTCTATGTAAGCATGATAATTAATCACAAACAAGCAATTAAAGGTTGTAGACATTGCCGTAATTTTATTTGACAAGTTTTTCCTGTTTTCTTATTCAAAATTTGACAGTCTGTCCTCATTGAGAGCAGCAATTGATAATTTTTGAGCAACTCAACAGCTTGGAGCTATAATAAAAGAAAGAACTGGGAAACTGAAACAAAAGAGAAATTACTGGATAAAATCGGCATGGTGTCCTCTGTGGAGAGACAAAGAAAACAGAGTTAATGTTTCGAGTCCAGTGACGTTTCTATAGAACTGATTGTAGCTGGGAAAAGGTGGTCTGGATACTGAAGGTGGAGGGGAAAGAGAAGTCAGCAGATAAGCAGAGAAGGAGCCCAGAGAGAGGGAATGCCAGTTTGGCAGTTAAAAGGATGGATGATAGTCTACCAAAGGGAAAGAAAAGTTGGTAATGGGGACTGTAAGTAAGGGAATGTGGAGGTGGTCTTCTCTACATTGGGGGAATGAAACACAGACTGGACAACCACTTCGTGAAACACCTACGTTCTGTCCGCAAAACTGACTCTGAGCTTCCAATTACCTACAACTTCAATACCCTGCCATGTTCTCTGGCCAACATTTCTGTCTCAGGCTTGCTGCTGTGCTCCAACAAAGCTCAGTGCAAACTGGAATGACAGTATCTCATTTTCCATTTAGGGACCCTGTAACCTTCTGGGCTCAATATTGAGTTCAATAACTTTTAAACCTGAGCACTTCTTCCATGCCCTTTATCCACCCCTAAACCCCTTTGCCCTGTCTCTACATGGGTGGCTTTCAGCAGACCCAGCTCTTTGTCTCTTAGTCATTGCTCCGCTAACAGCTTTTCTTTCTTCTGAGCATTGTATTAACCACTCTTTTGCCTGCCTAACTGTCTTTCTCACTCTGGACTCCAACTCCACCAAGTCCCTTACCCATTCTGCCCTCTACCCCACCCTGCCCCTTGTCATCAGCGTATAGGCTATCTCTTCCTAGCTTCCTAGTTCTGAAGAAGGGTCACTGGACATGAATCATTAATTTTAGCTCCGATCCATAACTGACCAATGAGGACTGGAATTGGGGGCTTAATGGAAGAGCATTGGGAGAACATGAAGGATGGAGCTGATGAGAAGAAACTGTTTAGAAAGTGGATTCTTTCAAATATTGAGGGAACCAATAGTCTTAACAGTTGCCCCACCTCAGCTGGAGTACTGTGCACAGCCTGGGCACCACATTATAGATGAGACATTGCGGGAAAGATTTACAAGACTAGTCCCAGGAATGAGAAGCTTCAGTGATGAGGATACATTGAAGAAGTTGTTAGCCCTGTCGATAAGAAGACCAAGAAGAGATTTGAGAGAAATTTTCAAAACTGTGAGTGGGCTAGACAGAGTGGATAGGGAGTAGCTGTTCCCTCTCGTACAACAATCAAGAACAATAAGGCATAAATTTAAAGTGATTTGTAAAATAAGTAAATGTGATGAAGGTTTGTTGGACAGTGAATGGTTAGGGGAATGCACTGCCTGGAGTGTGGCAGAGACAGGTTCAATTGATGCAAACAAGAGGGCTATTTGGATAGAAATGATGTGCAAAAAAATGGGGAGAAAGGAAGGAGACTGGCACTGGATAACGCTGATTTCTTAAACAGCTTCTGCAAACATATGGGCTGAATAGCCTCTTCCTGTGATAAAACATTTCTGTAATTCTGTGATTGTGTGATAGGTCCATTGGGATAAACTAAATTATCACTTTGTTTAGGTTCTGTTTGATGCCAGAGTCCAGTCTTAGATTGATAAAATAATATTGAGGGGTCACAAGTGGTTACCCATTCCCCGAGCACATCCTGCGTATCATCAGCGTGCATAGCTGGGTGCGAGATCTGCTTCTCCACCCTTCCATCAGCCAAGTCGCACATTCAGCTTGTGTCACAGCGTGTATATGTGGCACAAAGCCTTCTCTGGACATGTACTGATGGGAACCGCTTACTCTCTGTTGTTAAGAACCTGAACAGATCCTCCCTTGCTCTGGGTTTCTAAAGTCTATTATAGTGCACTTATTTGCAGCTTTGCAGAGATCAGCTAATGCAATATAGACCAGGGATGAAACTTCTAATATCCTGCTTTTTATACAGTGTAACTGCTCACTGCAATGGCTATAAGGTGCCACAAGAGAAGTCTGATCAATATTAGTAATTCAGCTCCTGAGCTCAATGCAGCACAGTGCTGCAATGTTGTACTGATGTTGGCTTTCTCAGAGAACTGAGAGGTTCCTCGCAATGTGTTAGTTCTGTCCAGGGGGCTCAGGGTGTTGTAAAAAACGAGGACCTTTAATTGGTCCCAAACTGTCACCTCTTTGTCTCCAAAGAAAAACCAAAGATGCTCAATCACATTCTTCCCTTGCCGTCATTAATGGGTTCTGATAAGCTCTCAGATCACCCTACAGAGCAAATATCTTTGATATGGATCATTTCATGGAACAGTCTCCCCAACATGAACCATCATCGTCTTTGTATTTGGAAATTAGATGTAAGACCAATCAGAGAAGTGGCAGCAAATCATCTTCACTCAATGGAGTGAGTTCACTCCCAGCAGGATCACCAAAGAGGATCAAGAGATCGAGAATTGGGTTGATTAGGTTATACTCAAACTCTCTGCTGCTCTCCTTCCAGGGACACTGGGCCAGTGAATTAATCTGGATGTCCTAGATCTGGGTGGGGTGGCATATTGGTTCAGTGCCTTAGTGGGTCTGGGTGAGATGGTCTTCGGACAGTCAGTGTGGACTTGATGGGCTGAAAGGCCTGTTTCCATTCTGTAGGGATTCTATGACTCTATACCACAGTACAGTGCTTCCATCCCCACCATATGATTTCATAGAATCATAGGATTTCCTTTTGGCTCATCAATTCTGCACTGATCCTTGGAAGAGTATTCCAACCAAACCTAGCTCCCCATTCTATCCCTGTTACCCTACACTTTCTTTGAGTAACCCACCTAGCCTACCAATCCTTGTACACCATGGGCAATTTAGCCTGGCCAATCCACCTTAACCTTCAAATCTTTGGACTTTGGGAGAAGACTGGAGCACCCAGAAGAAGCCCACGCAGACACTGAAGGAATGTTCAAACTCCACACAGACAGTCGCCCGAGGGTAAAATTGAACCCACATCCCTGGGGCTATAAGACAACAGGAGCACCTAACCATCATCTCCAACACCATTCACGACCTCATCACCACAGGGGACCTCCCACCCACAGCCTCCAACCTCATGGTTCCCCAACCCCGCACGACCCGTTTCTATCTCCTTCCCAACATCCACAAACCTGCCTGCCCTGGTCGACCCATCGTCTCAGCCTGCTCCTGCCCCACCGAACTCATCTCCACCCATCTGGACTCCATTTTCTCCCCCTTGGTCCAGGAACTCCCCACCTAAGTCCGTGACACCACCCACGCCCTCCACCTCCTCCAGGACTTCCAATTCCCTGGCCCCCAACACCTCATATTCACCATGGACGTCCAGTCCCTATACACCTGTATTCCTCATGCAGATGGTCTCAAGGCCCTCCGCTTCTTCCTGTCCCGCAGGCCCAACCAGTCCCCCTCCACCGACACCCTCATCCGCCTAGCTGAACTCGTCCTCACACTCAACAACTTCTCTTTTGACTCCTCCCACTTCCTACAGACTAAGGGGGTGGCCATGGGCACCCGCATGGGCCCCAGCTATGCCTGCCTCTTTGTAGGTTACATGGAACAGTCCCTCTTCCGCACCTACACAGGCCCCAAACCCCACCTCTTCCTCCGGTACATTGATGACTGTATCGGCGCCGCCTCTTGCTCCCCAGAGGAGCTCGAACAGTTCATCCACTTCACCAACACCTTCCACCCCAACCTTCAGTTCACCTGGGCCATCTCCAGCACATCCCTCACCTTCCTGGACCTCTCAGTCTCCATCTCAGGCAACCAGCTTGTAACTGATGTCCATTTCAAGCCCACCGACTCCCACAGCTACCTAGAATACACCTCCTCCCACCCACCCTCCTGCAAAAATTCCATCCCCTATTCCCAATTCCTCCGCCTCCGCCGCATCTGCTCCCACGATAAGACATTCCACTCCCGCACATCCCAGATGTCCAAGTTCTTTAAGGACCGCAACTTCCCCCCCACAGTGATCGAGAACGCCCTTGACCGCGTCTCCCGTATTTCCCGCAACACATCCCTCACACCCCGCCCCCGCCACAACCGCCCAAAGAGGATCCCCCTCGTTCTCACACACCACCCTACCAACCTCCGGATACAACGCATTATTCTCCGACACTTCCGCCATTTACAATCCGACCCCACCACCCAAGACATTTTTCCATCCCCTCCCCTGTCAGCTTTCCGGAGAGACCACTCTCTCCGTGACTCCCTTGTTCGCTCTACACTGCCCTCCAACCCCACCACACCCGGCACCTTCCCCTGCAACCGCAGGAAATGCTACACTTGTCCCCACACCTCCTCCCTCACCCCCATCCCAGGCCCCAAGATGACATTCCACATTAAGCAGAGGTTCACCTGCACATCTGCCAATGTGGTATACTGCATCCACTGTACCCGGTGCGGCTTCCTCTACATTGGGGAAACCAAGCGGAGGCTTGGGGACCGCTTTGCAGAACACCTCCGCTCAGTTCGCAACAAACAACTGCACCTCTCAGTCGCAAACCATTTCCACTCCCCCTCCCATTCTCTAGATGACATGTCCATCATGGGCCTCCTGCAGTGCCACAATGATGCCAGCCGAAGGTTGCAGGAACAGCAACTCATATTCCGCCTGGGAACCCTGCAGCCATATGGTATCCATGTGGACTTCACCAGTTTCAAAATCTCCCCTTCCCCTACTGCATCCCTAAACCAGCCCAGTTCATCCCCTCCCCCCACTGCACCACACAACCAGCCCAGCTCTTCCCCCCCACCCACTGCATCCCAAAACCAGTCCAACCTGTCTCTGCCTCCCTAACCGGTTCTTCCTCTCACCCATCCCTTCCTCCCACCCCAAGCTGCACCCCCAGCTACCTACTAACCTCATCCCACCTCCTTGACCTGTCCATCTTCCCTGGACTGACCTATCCCCTCCCTACCTCCCCACCTACACTCTCTCCACCTATCTTCTTTACTCTCCATCTTCGGTCCGCCTCCCCCTCTCTCCCTATTTATTCCAGTTCCCTCTCCCCATCCCCCTCTCTGATGAAGGGTCTAGGTCCGAAACGTCAGCTTTTGTGCTCCTGAGATGCTGCTTGGCCTGCTGTGTTCATCCAGCCTCACATTTTATTATCTTGGAATTCTCCAGCATCTGCAGTTCCCATTATCTCTGGTACTTACCACTGTTTTGTCTTAATGACTTACCTTCCCAAAGCCACTCCAGGTCTGAGAGCAGACACTGCTTCCCCCAACCAATCCATGCCTCAGAAGCAGGAACTGCAGAAACACATGGAGCAGACTTCCTGGAGGCAAGTATTCCAGAAGAATTCTAAGACTTGGTTTTGTTGTGCCTGACTGTTACCCAGACTTGGACGTGGAGTAGCCTTCACAGAGACAAATCACTACAGAGAAATTACATCAACACCAAAGCATTCAACACTGAAATTAAAGCAGGAAGCAAGTTTTCAAGATGCTCCCAGACAGTTAGGACATTGAACAAACTTGGTGACATTTGGAGATAACAAGGTGTAGAGCTGGATGAACACAGCAGGCCAAGTAGCATCAGCGGAGCAGGAAAGCTGACGTTTCAGGCCTCGACCCTTCTTCAGAAATGGGGGAGGGGAAGGGGATTCTGAAATAAATAGGGAGAGAGGGGGAGGCAGACAGAAGATGAATAGAGGAGAAGATGAGTGGGGATGAGACTGACAGGTTAAAGATGCGGGGATGGAGCCAGTAAAGGTGAGTGTAGGTGGGGAATTAGGTCTGTCCAGGGAGGGCAGACAGGTCAAGGGGGTGGGATGAGGCTAGTAGTTAGGAGATGGGGGTGGAGCTTGAGGTGGGAGGAGGAGATGTGGGGAAAGGACACGTTAGGGAGGCGGGGACAAGCTGTGTTGGTTTTGGGATGCAGTGGGGGGAGGGGAGATTTTGAAGCTTGTGAAATCCACATTGACACCATTGGGCTGCAGGGTTCCCAAGCGGAATGTGAGGTGCTGTTCTTGCAACCTTCGGGTGGCATCATTGTGGCACTGCAGGAGGCCCATGATGGACATGTTGTCAGAGAGTGCGAGGGGGAATTGAAATGGTTTGCAACTGGGAGATGCAGTTGTTTAGTGCGAACCAAAATTAGGTGTTCTGCAAAGCGGTCCCCAAGACTCCCCTTGGTTTCCCCAATGTAGAGGAAGCACATCTGGAGCAGCGGATGCAGTATACCACATTGGCAGATGTGCAGATGAACATCTGCTTGATGAGGAAAGCCTCCTTGGGGCCTGGGATGGGATTGAGGGGGGAGGCATGGGGCAGGTGTAGCACTTCCTGCAGTTTCAGGGAAAAGTGCAGGGTGTGGTGGGGCTGGAGGGGTGTGTGCAGCGGACAGGGGAGTCACAGAAAGAGTGATCCCACCAGAAAGCAGATAAGGGTGGGGAGGGAAAAATGTCTTTGATGGTGGGGTCGGATTGCAGATGGTGGAAGTGTCGGAGAATGATGCGTTGGATCCAGAGTTTGGTGGGGTGGTATGTGAGGATGAGAGGAATACTGTTTTGGTTGTTATTGCGGGGTTAGGGTGTGTGAGGGATGAATTGCAGGAAATGTGGGAGACACAGTCAAGGGTGTTCTTGACTGCTGAGTGGGGGGAATGTTGTGATCCTAGAAAAATGAGGACATCTGAGATGTTCGGGAGTGGAATGCCTCATCCTGGGAGCAGATGTGGGAGAGACGAAGGAACTGGGAATAGGGGATGGCATTTTTGCAGCAAGGTAGGTGGGTGGAGGTGTATTCTAGGTAGCTGTGCCAAGAATGCCTACTGACTCCCACTGCTACCTAAAATACATCTCCTCCCACCCACCTTCTCACAAAAATGCCATCCCCTATTCTCAATTACTATAGAGTTATATTTCTTTAATAATTGCATCCGCTAGTGAGCCAAGGACCAAGAAGAAACCACAAGACCAACCGTCATGTGCAGTCCAGCAGAGGCTCACAAGAGGTTGTATGCTGAGCTATCTGGTGTTTGCAAGCTGTAGTCTGAGTTGATAACTAAAGCTGCATGAGATCTTTAAGCAAATTGAATCCTTAATATTAGCATGTGTTACTGCTAAATTAACAAACCATCTGCCTTTTTGGTAAATAGCACCTATAAACATCCTTTGCTGCGGAACCAGGTATTTCAGTCAGATTGCTCAGATATGTAATGGCACACCTCCGGGATGAGTGGGATTTGGAAAGTTTTCCTAGCCCAGAGATTTGGACGCTACCACTGCACACAAACACTTATGTTGCAGAGATATTAGTTAGTTAATCATTGGCAGCAGAGACCCTACCCATAATCTGAACCACACTCACCCTAACTCGTCCCTAAGTGAATACACTCCTGGACTGAGCCAACTAATCTATGGTACAGTTTATCTCTGGGATTTTTGGTAATGAGCAGAATCTTACTTTGATATAACTAGAACAGTACCTGAACTATTCCAGCTGCCTTCCTCTCACCAATACAAATGTCACATTGATCTTCAGGTGAATATTGGCAATAACAGCCGCTGCCCTGAGACTGTGAACAGACTTTGTTCTAACTGAATTGAACAGAAAATCACAGAAAATATCATTGCTTAGTAAGGACTTCCTGTTCTGATGAACTCTAGTGGCGGAAATAAAAAAGCATTCTCTGTTTCAGATTGAGATGGGACTGTAACTGAAATCATTTTATCAGCTCCGACAATTCTGTGAGAGAGACGCTGAGAGATTCTGCAGGAGCAGCTCTGTGATTTCGATACTTTCCATCTTGGAATTAAGTCACATTGGCAGTTCATCCAGGAACTCAATCAATACCTGTTTCTCTCTTCTCTGTCCGTAATGTGCACACATTTGACAAAATACATGTGGCAGCATTTCAACTATATTTAGATTTGCAGCATAGTTCATTTATGTTCGATCAATAGCACTTCAGGGAAGTGTGCAGGTCTGCAGTGAAGCAACAGATGCAACTCAATAAAGGCCCTAACAAGATGTTGTTTTTTTTTTATTTGTGAATGACATTGAGTCATGACACCTGACAGGACCTATACAAATGGAACTGTTAAATGGAAAAATCTCTAACTGTTAATTCTCTCTCAGAGTTGAATAATTATTTTACTTACAGAGCATCTGTCAGCTTCCTTGTACATTGTACAGGAGCGATCCCATCAGACAAACTGGGATATCTGCTCTGCCACTTTGACTGTTGCCCATGACTGAAGGCATTTGACTAACAGAAGGGTTAGAGGTGACCGTGGGTCCTAACTTCTGTTGAGTCAGGCTTGGGTCAGCTGGCATCAATGACAAATTGCTTCTTCCTCTTCCTTGAATATATTTTGTGTTGATTAAGGGTCTTTCCCAATGACCCAAGAATGCATTTGGAAAATAAGAATCTGAAACCTGGAACGCCACAATACGGCCAGGCCTGAAGGCTGTTATGGTGCAGGGGTAATGCTCCTGACTCTAGGCCAGATGATCTGGGAAGTAAGCCCCCTTCCACATCCCTGCCAGAGGTGTGTCACCACATGTCTGAACCAGTCGGTTGAAAATATTGACACTGGAAAGAATTTTTGTTTATTTAGTCATGATATGGACTGGAGTGGACAAGGTCAGAAATCACACGACATAAAGTTACAGTCCAACAGGGTTATTTGAATTCACAAGCTTTTGGAGCACTGTTCCCTTGTCAGGTGGAGCGAAGAGAAGCACGCAGGCCCAGAATTTACAGGCAGAAAGATCAAAAGATCATACGGATGGTGTGAGTGGAGTGTCAACAAGCTGAATAACAAGGGAAGGATGACCTATAATCTTATTAATTGAGGCAGGGAAATCATTATAAAAATAGCTAGGTGGTGCTAGAAGCAATCCAAATGGCTGGAGTAACATGACAGGTATAAGAGTCGAAGAGCAAGGGTCTAAACTAAGTAACAAGTAATTCCAAACTATACAAACTAATTAAGACAGAGAGATCATAAACAAGTAATTAAGATGATTGTGTTAAAACAGTGCAATAAGGGAGATTTTACAGACACAGAACAGTGTGGTGGGGTTGCATGTAGCGCAACATGAACCCAAGATCATGGTTGAGGTCATTTTGATTGGTACAGAACTTGGCTATCAGTTCCTGCTCAGCGATTCTGCATTGTTGTGTAACTTGAAGGATGCCTTAGAGGACTCTTACCCAATCCTCGAGTTCCACACCCATGAAGACAGTCCTAACCATGACCTTGGGTTCATGTCGTGCAGCATTTAACCCCATCACACTTCTGTGTCTGTAAAATCGCTTACTGTCCTAATTCAACACCATCACCTTAATAACTTGTTATGATCTCTCTGCCTTAATTAGTACAGTTTTGAATTACTTGTTACTTTGCTTAGACCAGCCATTTGGTTTGTTTCCAGCATCAGCTTAGTTTTAATTGTTTTATAATTATCTCTCTGGCTCAACTAATCAGATTATAGGTCAAACATTCACTTGTTATTCAGCAGTTGACACTTTACTCACACCGTCTGACACTTCTGATCATCTGCAGAGGCTTGCTTTTCAGCCTGTCGACACTCCACTCACACCATCCGTATGATCTATTGATCTTTCTGCCTGTAAATTCTGGGCCTGCGTGCTTCTCTTCACTCCACCTGACAAGGGAACAGTGCTCCAAAAGCTTGTGAATTCAAATAAACCTGTTGGACTGTAACTTCGTGTGGTGTGTTTTCTGAGCTGGTTTGTTGAGTGAAACTGGGAGCTTTCTAAATTGGTTATTTCTTTTTGTCTGCCGTTTCTGATACCTCAGTAATGGTTGCAGTGTGATTGTGTACAGCAAGATCACACCAATAGCAGATGAGGTGATTGAGCAGTGGATCTATTTTTGCTGGTTGTGTTGGGTGTGCTGCAGATGGAAGGATGTAGTATCTGAGGCAGGGAGATTGGGTGTGGAATACAGGGCAGCACCTGAGGTGGGAAAGGAGAGAGAAAGCCCGTCGAAGTTTGAAGTAGAAGTTAGTGATGACTTTAGCCAGCTATCTCACCAGTGGGATCCCGAACATAGAATCCCTACAGTGTGGAAACAGGCCCTTTGGCCCAACAAGTCCACACTGCCCCTTGAAGCATCCCACCAAGACCCATCCTCCTGTAACCCACCTAAGCTACACATCCCTGAACACTACGGCGAATTTTTCATGGCCAATCCACCCTAACCTGCACATCCTTAGACTGTGGGAGGAAGCCAGAGCACCCGGAAGAAACCTACGCAGACATATGGAGAATGTGCAAACTCCACACAGACAGTGGCTCAAGGATGGAATCAAACCCGGGCCCCTGGCGCTGTGAGGCTGCAGTGCTAATCACTGAGCCACTGTGCTGCCCCTGATCCAGAGGTGGGTCTGAAGGCCTGCTGTGTGCACAGGGCCAGTTTGCTGCGCTGTTTGAGCTGCTGCTTATGATAAAGATAGTTGCTAAGTGTAGGAACTCACTGGCAGAACCTGCCTGCTCCAGTTTGGGAGAGGATTACTCCCAGGTCTAACGAGAAGAACCTCTTGTATTTTAACAAGATCAAGATTATTGCATGTTACCAACCAGTTAGTGGTCACTTCGATGTGATTGACATTTTATAAAGGGACTTTGAGGAAGGGCTTGATAATTGATCTCACCCCTTCGAGATCCTCAGCGGTTCTGCTGCTTGGCATCACCATAGTGGATGGTGCTGTTGGCACCCCTCAGTACGAATCCTTTCGGATGGATAGACAACAATGTCTATCAGAGGCGTGTCAAAAACGATGAGGATGAAGGTGGAAGGGTTTTAGAGATGGTATGGATGTAGGGGATCAGAGGACAGAGTGGGGAAAATGGGTGAGTCCTCTCCATCTGAGCCCTGGAAAATTCCAACATCGCCAGAGGAAAATAGACAGAGTGGAAGACAGATAAATTCACCCCAAACCGAAAAATAAAACCAGATGGGCTTGAGATCGGTATGACAGGTCGACACAACATCGAGGGCCAAAGGGCCTGTACAAAATGCGGAGGAATGGAATTGTGGGAGATATAGCAGTTTGGATCGGAAATTGGCTTGCTGAAAGAAGACAGAGGGTGGTAGTTGATGGGAAATGTTCATCCTGGAGTCCAGTTACTGGTGGTGTACCGCAAGGGTCGGTGTTGGGTCCACTGCTGTTTGCCATTTTCATAAATGACCTGGATGAGGGCGTAGAAGGATGGGTTAGTAAATTTGCAGACGGCACTGAGGTTGGTGGAGTTGTGGACAGTGACGAAGGATGCTGTAGGTTACAGAGAGACATAGATAAGCTGCAGAGCTGGGCTGAGAGGTGGCAAATGGAGTTTAATGCAGACAAGTGTGAGGTGATGCACTTTGGTAGGAGTAACCA